>NC_065526.1:16861062-16865709 GCF_006386435.1 Epinephelus moara | reverse complement strand
AGCCAGAAAGTAATAACCATTTTCCCCAAAACATTACCTTAAATATGTGCATGTCTTACCTGATCAGCAGTCAACATAGGTCATATCAGCATTTATTAACATTTATTATGCTTAAAAACTGATTTCATTTAATATATTTCATCAAGGTTAAATACATTGTCAGAGGAAATTGTATTGAATGCATGCCAGCAAGTTTATCCACATTAACCATCAATGATAATGGTGAATGTGTAAAGAAGTCATTTTCATTTTCATTAACATGTCATTGTCCCATTGTAAACACTTCTTTCAATGTCACAGCAATTCAAAATCCATGCATTAACTTTTCCACAAAACATGTCACCATCCAACCTTGGATATGTTAGCAGGAAAAATATGCTGATCGGCCACAAAATTAAAACCACTGAGAGGTGAAGTGAATAACAAAGCAATGCTCTGCTGGAAAGCCTTGGGTCCCTGCATTCATGTGGATGCCACTTGACACGCATCGCCCACTTCAATACCATTGCAGACCTTCTCATGGTAAGACTATCAGACTGGAGCAAACAAAAAAAGGACTCAGATGCAGGACTCAAAAAACACAAGGTGTACTGAAAAAAGAGGTCAGAGCACAAATAATCAGTCCTAAAAAACTAACAAAGGTATCCAAAGGCAGGTGGATTAAGCAGGGTCAAAAATGCAAAAACTCTGGTCTAATCCAAATAAAACACCTGGGGAAATGGCCAGAACACACACTCAAACAACTGAGAACTATCTGGCAACAGACAAAGGACAGCACAAGGAGGACTAAATACACAAGGGAGGAGGGGTAATGAGGAATAGGTGAAACCAACCAGGGCGGGGCAGCTAATCACACAGGGGCATGAAGTAAAGTACCTGAAACGAGAGACAAGGGTGAGTATTGAAATAAAACAGGAAATACTTACAACAAGGAAAACATGACCTTAATGGGGACCTCAGGGTATAACAATGACGAAGTGATCAAGGTGCCAAACTGGCCTCCATATTCCCCAGATCCCAATGTGATTGAGCATTTGAGGGGTGTGCTGGTATCCCAGAGGTCCCGTGTTCATGCCTCGAAAGGAAACGAAGCATGGACACTGGAGGAGTCTTGTAGGCGTGGGTGGCAGATTCTGTTGCTAGGTGGGTCATCAGCACATCCCATGGATGCGGGATTTTGGGAAGGCAGAGGCCAGGTCGATGCCTTGTGCTCTTTGTGACGTTCCTTGGGCCATTCCTGAGCAGTTTTTGCATTGTGGCATGGTGCATTTTGCATGGGGAGAGCTGTTGCCATGGGGAACAGGTACTTTGTCTGTAATGGTGTTTGGGTGGGTGGTGTGTGTCAAGTGGCATCCACATGAATGCCAGGAACCAACGTTTCCCAGGTGAACACTGCATTGTTACAAGATGACCAATGTGTCGGTGAAGATTCTCAGTCATCCAGGTCATGGTAATCATAAGTGCTATATCGTAGATGGGACAAGGTGTGAATCACACATGATGGCTAGGTGGGTCAACTGCTCACATGTGGCCCTAATGACTCTGAAACTAAGAGCTCACATGTGACCTCAACGACTCTGTAAGGGTTCACGCCCACGCTGAGTTTAAAGCCTTCAACTTCGCACTTCGTCATTTAGAACTGAAGAAGCTTCTTGAATGAGAGGCGAAAACGCAAGCAAGTCCAGTTGCCTATGATACTGCACTTGTAACGATGACCAATGTTACTTCATCTGACAGAGGATTTAATGTTTTGGCTGATTGGTGTATATTTGAAAATCAAAAATTAAAATGATACTAATTCCTCCTCTTCTCCACGATGATTGTTTCCACCAGGTGCCTCTGATCTGTGAAACTAAACCCATGATCAGCATCCAGCAGATGATGACCTACCAGAACCAGAAGAACGGCTGCTACCAGCCGCCTCCGCCCGGCAGCAAGCAGGACCACATCTCCCCGGACGTGGCTCGCCTGATGCAGCTGGAGGAGGGTATCCGGCCGCTGGAGAAGAAGAAACACGCTCACTCCTCTCACCACAAGAGAGAGCACAGGGACAAGGACCACTGTTCCATTGACATGAACGGGCTGGAGACTAATGTATAAAAGCAGCCGCCCTGCCGACAGCCACTGGCGCATCCACGGCTGCAGGAGCGGCAGGTGAAGAAGACAAATTAAAGATTGAGGTGACGAAGTTCACACGCTTTTCCCCTCCAAGAAGGAGAGCAGGGATGAATGCAGATAACCCTGAGGGAAAAAAGACAATTTTTCTTTTTCTACATAACCTAATAACGACCCACATTTGATTGTGTGTTTGTGTGTGTATATATTTATCAGAGATGTATTATGTGGTATCAGCAGTGACAGTGTGCTGCTCTAGCTGACAGACATTTCAAACCAGAGAGCTGTCCGAGGTTTCATTAACATCCCCCCAGATCTGTGAGTCAGCCCATCTCAAAGGAGCATAATACAAACATCAGATATAATTAAAGGAATCTATCCCTCTGTGGACTGTGGAACAGCAGAAACATCCACTCATATCTCTTTTTATTCATTCATGATCTGGTTTGGTATGTTTTCATTATTATATTGGTTGGGGCTTTTGTATATTTCTTTTTTTTCTGCTCTCTATAATGAAACTGAAAATGTTGCCTGTTTGGAGCATTCTTCCAGTAAAATCACTGACGCAATAACGCACACAAACAAAGAGACAAAGTGGGACAATACAACATAACTGAGCTTTAACAAGGGACCTTCACTTAAACACACATAAGCAACAGTTGGTTCACATTCAGGAAACAAAATGTCGCAGATTTTCGGCTACAAAGGGGGAATATTTCCCAAATTTTCTCAGCCACACCTTTCCCTACACTTCTCTTCTCTGCCTTGTTGTTCCAAGTCGAAGTGGGTGCTCTGCCTCATACCTGCAATACTGTACGGTCATCGCCAGAATCAAGACAAAGAGATGATAAAGGTCAGGATGAGAGTGAGTGTTTGCCCTTGTGTTGAAGTCAAGTTGTCTATGCACCCCATTGTATTTCCTCTTTGCCTTAAGCAACCAAAGGAGAAGCACGCGGGACCAGAGTGCTACTGACGTACGCCGAAACAGCTGAGACAAAACGACACAAGCGGACAATCACGGGTCATACTCAGAACTCTTGTCCATATGTATGTGATATACGCTGTACATGTATGTATTTCAAAAAAAAAAAAAATGTAGATTTTACGACCATGTCAGTATGTTTCAAGAGCTGCCATTCTGTATTTGTAAAAAGAAACACTTCACTGTAGTCCAAACTTTATAAAAAATGTATCAACTCTGTAAAAAAGAAAACATCAAGCAATGAAAAATATATATGGAAATGTGCAAATAGTAAACTATTGCAGGTACTTTTAACGGTTTGAGAATGTGATGTTTGAGTTGCAAGACCTGCAGGTGCAATAAAGGTTCAAGTGTGACATTTCAAGAACTAAAAACTGCAGAAGGGCACCTTTTATTTAGAAATCTGACAAGCTGTATCTTCTCTCTTAAAGGAATACTTCAACCCCCCAAACGACTGTTTGTATATCAATTTCTCACCCCGTGTTTTGTTGAAATCGTGAAGAAAACTTTGGGTTAGGGTTAGCGCATGCCTCCACTGTAAGAATCCAAAAACAGATAAATTCTTGATGAATTAAAGTCATAGGGGTCCATGTTTAAAAAAAGCTAAATTAAAATGAAACATATGTCTACAAACTCTCACACAACTCGTGCAGTATAATCTAAGTCTAATTTAGCCAACCGTATGCTCAATACTTACCAAACACACAGACCTTTTGTGACACAGAACTGAAAGGACAGTGAAACTTTATCTATGTTCTCTTGAAAGCCAGACTCTATTGACAAAAACAGTAATTTAACCTTACTGTACAGAGGTGTTGCTGGTCTACCACTGTTTGTTTGTGTTACTGTGTGACTTTGGTGAAGCTAAACTAACCCTTTAAAACACCAAAGTCACACAATGACGAGAAAAACCTCATTGACTGAGACAGGAGTAGACCAGCAGCTCCCTTGTTTAGCTAAGTAAAATTACTGTTTTTGTCAATAGAGTCTAGCTGAAAACACAACATCACCACTGCGGTGCGGTGTGTCATGTGACACGCACACACTGGACGTGTCGCCCTGCAGCTCATCAACAGATGACTACTGAAAGATCTTGACATCCTCCATCCATGCATTACCTAAAAATTATGTGTGGACAGCCCCTAATTAAACTTTCTCACCTGGACTGCCAATCTCCAGAGCTACAACTCACCAGGCAATATCTTTTTGGCCATTGTCTTTATAATGACAGAATTGTGGGTTGTTTAGCTCGTGATATTTCTCGACCTAGACAACGAGTCTCTCCTCATCCAGGCTTTTTGCCTTTAATGTACAGGGGCCTCATTTATAAAGCTTGCTTACGCACAAAACGGGGCTTGAAAGTGGCGTACGCCACTTCCCACGCAAAGGTTGTGATTTATAAAAATAAACTTGGCGGGAGAATGTGCGCACCTGTAAGCAAACTCTGAGTCATGCGTGCGCACATTTTGGAGACACTGGGAAGTGGCGATGCAGATGGCGAGGTGGAGAAGTGGAGTCAGATTTTTACTGATGTCTCACACAAATTTAAT
>NC_065526.1:16840444-16860369 GCF_006386435.1 Epinephelus moara | reverse complement strand
TATAAAGAGAACATTGCGTGCAAGTGTGCGTGCGCACGGTTTTATAAATCAGATTATTTTTTGGCGCATGCCATTTTCAGCTTTTGGGCGCACGTCAACTTTTAGTATGAATCCTAAGCACTCTTTTATAAATGAGGCCCCAGGACAGTGTGAAATGGGGAGACAGAGAGAGTGGGGGGACGACATGCAGCAAAGGGTTGCAAGCCGGAGTCGAACTCTCGGCCGCTGCAGCGAGGCATCACCTCTATACATAGGGCGCTGGCACTATCCACTAAGCTACCGACGCCCCTCCTCATCCATTCTTTGTCACACGTGAGGAAGTAAGAGCTACAGAGTTCTCTTTATGCATCAGTGGTGAGGAGAGGAATCAAGCTGCTATAGGAGCAGGGAAAAGGAGCTGCTACAGGAGCTCGTATGAACAAGCAGAGAAATGTATTTAATTCCAGGGGCGACAAAGCCAGAAATTGGACAGTGGTGTGGTGTGTCCATTGTGGGGTTGTATTGAAAATAATAGGGGCGTATCTTTTGGCGCAGGGCGTTCACCACCGGTGTGTTTTGGCCTTCTGGCTTTGAAGAGAACATTGGTAAGTTCACTTCTACAGTATCTTAGTTCCCTGTTGGACAGGTCTGTCTGTTTGGGAAGAACTGAGCATACCACTGGATATATGTTTTTAGATTCTTTGTTCATGTGCGAGTTTTCCTCACAAGTTACGTAATACTGGGTGAGTAATCAACATACATATAGTCATTTGGGTGTAGAAGTATTCCTTTAAAAGGAATATAAACACGCAGCAGCTGTTCACTTACTAACCTGAGCCAGTGCCATGTTCAAATATGAATAATTCCCAATGTAAACTGAAGCCAACTGAGCTGGTAAATGAGTAAAGAGAAGAGATTTAAAAGATTGCCAGAGAGTCTTGGTTCAATCCAAGCCAAGCACACTTGGGAGCGTGGACAGTTTATTAAAAATTGGCTTAGAAAAAAATCTTCATATTGATGTGCACTATGCCACATGGTCCATTCTAAAAAAAGAGAGCGTCAATAAATGACACGTCAAGGACTTAATTACACCAGAAATCTATAGCATGTATTCTACACACTGCATCCATACAGCAGGTTACTGTGCAGGCCATTAGAGTGGTCTCTCAGGTGTGCTATAAAATGTAATTTAACTGGTTGTTCTACTGGTTTCAAGCAAAAGTTATGAGCAGGAGCAACATGAGCAGCCTTGGAGCAAGATCGAGTTAATAATATCAGAGAAACACTTTAGCAAAGCGGGTTTAGGGGAATTGTGTGTAATTGCCAACCCACTGACGAAACAATCAGGAGAGACAGATCGAAAGGAAACTGCCAGAGGAGTGTTTCAGTATATTTAAAGGAGCTGTATGCAACAGTTAGAGCATATTGTTGGCACACAGTTCTGAACACCAGGTAGCTAGCTAGCTGGCAGCTTGCAGCTAACGGTGCTAAGTCAATAAACAATGATAACAACAGCTAACTAACAGTGCTGGCAGAGCTATAGGTGTTAACCAGGGGGGGGTACTGAAGGGTGGGCGCAATGCCACTATCCCAATATGAGTGATAACTGCTGTGTGAGCGCAGTGTGTGTGCTGCGCTGCCTGGCAACAGACTGGGGGAACTGTTTTTTTTTTTTCGCAGAGCTACATAACATACTTAAATGATTTATTTCATCACCTTTTGTTAACATTTCCTTACTCAGCATTGTTATTTAAGATGTTGTTGAACTGTTGTATAAAAGCAATATCACATGAGAGGTCATGACGTTGTACTGTATATCGTCACGGCTGTAATTGTCTTCGGCACTCGGCCTATACATACATATATATATTGAGTATGTGATGGAGGAGTGGGATGCATGTTAACTCAACATAGACTTCTCATGAGAAAACCCATTAACATAGCACAAAGCATCTGTGTGAGGTTGCTATGGTTACATAATGGGTTTTTTTTTAATGAATGTTTCTGAAAAGCTTCCTCAATGCAGATGTTTGTAATTGATTATAGACGTGGAGCTCCTGCTCTTCACAAAGATGATGAAGAGAGACAAACATCCTGTGAAAACAACAAGGAAGCAAAGAGGTACTAGAGGAAGTCCACTTTGTTCGCCAAATCCACTTTAAAATTAGTAATGTCTTGGATATTTGAGGATAACACAACTTTCCTCTTAAAATGAAAAGATTAATTATCAATCAATCAATTTTATTTATAAAGCCCAATATCACAAATCACAATTTGCCTCACAGGGCTTTACAGCATACGACATCCCTCTGTCCTTATGACCCTCGCAGCGGATAAGGAAAAACTCCCCAAAAAAAACCCTTTAACGGGGGAAAAAACTAATGAGCAATGAAACACAGTCAGTTCAATACACTCAGGGGTTTTGCTGCTATGGCCCTACTTGGTTTGGTTTGACCAGCATCTTAGCTAAAAGTTAGCTATTAGCTGCTTTGCCTGCATCGCACACACGTCACATCCAATAATCCTAATCTTTAGAACATAAGGAAAATTCACTGTGCTATTATCCTGCAACAGAGTGCAGCAAGACAACTCAGAAATAAGTTTGCATTTTAGCACTTCCTGTTCCCTCGTGTTGAAGTCAGTGTGTTTTTTAACAGGTTTTTGGTGAGATCCCTAAAATAAGGCCTGTGGTGACATTCACGTTTTGTTCTGCGACATTAAATACGTCAGTAAATGTCCCTGTTACGCTGCTTTGCTTGACCTGGCTCGTAAAACGTCATCAACTAAGGCTAGCGTGCCTGTAACGTGGTGCCTCTCCCTACGTGTTGCATTAGACGTGAACCATGTGCCTGGACTTCCCTGGGTGAGTGCGACCTTCCCTATTGGGGGGGTTGACTCACTGCCAGGCCATCGCTCTTGCTCCTCGTGACCAGCTCGCTCAGACCGGATGACTCCACTGGACACTGTTCTTCTTCGTGGTTGTTCAGAGTGAATGTGCATTTACACAGATCTCAGAACCTTTGTCTTCAGAATGTCTTGCCGGTGTCTCCCTCGTGGCGTGCCCGCTCAGCTCAATGGCCTCTCTAGCTCTCCTTCCAGGTGTGGCTAATTGCAGCTAATGAGTCATTACCACCAGCCCCCAAGTGTGACAATAGTGCTGACCCTGCCTCCCACCACCCACAAGACATTCATTACACTACCAATAAAGCTATCATAACAGTCCCACTCATGAATTTTGAAGCTTTTATGTGTCTTAAAAACAGTAGTTGCTAGCAGGTGGCTAAATTAGGCTACAGAGAGTCATCACACCAAACACGGCTTTACAGCCTTGTTGTAGGGGACAACGTTGAAGTCATACGTTCTTTTGACTGTATTTTATAGTGCTCCTTAAAATCTATAAACAGGTGTTCATGTGGTGTTGTTCGGTTATAGCCTAACGTTAGCTTTTTGCTTCTGGCAATTGCATTTACGCTTCAAAAATCCTAAAAGTGGAGTTTATATGTGAAGTTTATCTCGCTGAACAAAATGTGTAAGTAAGATAAACGTTTGTTTGCCGAAGATCTTATTTTCTTCCGACGGGGAAAATCCCACTGGCGTTTTGTTGGAGGAACCTAATATAGACCCCAGTGTCAAAATGCCCAACATTACAGCAGAAATAAACATGTTTACAGCCTGATACAAAAAACGGTTTCAGTCTCTAAAGCTAATTTCCCTGTCTCAAAAATGAAAAAATCAGAGAGCAATTATAAATCCAACTTCCTGTCCTCAGTCTGTTCAGCTTGCTGTTCGACACAGTCCGGCTCCGAACGCTGACTTAAACTGACAATATGTCTGCAAGAAAGATGCTAAAGTCAGAGAGTCTGTCATATTACATAAGTAGTGACAGGTGGTGGGTGAACTTTGGTGGGTGCTTTTTTACACTTTATGCAGAAGGTAGATCCACTGAACAAAAGTCAGAATTGATGGGTCTCCTTCAAACACAGTCCAATATATACTTTACTTTCTAGGAAAACTTTGAGACCAGGTTATGTATTCAAGCACAGGCTGAGCTTCTAAAGTTGACTTAAGGCAAACAGAGCCTGAAAATCCTCAGCTAACACCACCCCGCTTCACCTCATCCCACCCCTTCATGCTGCGCTTGTTACAATATATCTCCAAAGACCCATTAGCCCACTGCTAATGGTCAGTGAGGCAGGCAGGCAGGCCGGTATTGCAGATTGTGCGGCATCTGAACATCACCATTTGGCCAGCCGGCCACCTGGCAGACTGACAGGGTGGGGGGTGGGCTAAAGGGAGTTGGCTGGATAGGAGCAATTAGGAACGCAAGCTGGATCTGGCAGAAGGTGCACAGTGGTGGGCGGAGGAGGGGAGGCCTGCAGGGAGAGGTCGGGATCAACTCGAAAATAAATAGTCAAATGGAGGGGAAATGGAGAAAGAGGGAAGTAGGGCACAAAGGCTAAAAAAAACAAAAAACAAAAACAAAACAACTAAAATCCCTTTGTTGAATTCCATCCAGTGAGAACTAGTGGAGAACTGTGCTGCAGTTATAAGCCCAATAGTGCGTGGGTGTATGCTGTTACGTGCACAAGTGTTTCCTCTTAAATCTGATTAGTGTGAAAGATTAATGCAAATAAAGTAGATGGCCTTATTACAAGCGATGAAACTGTGGCGGTGCATTGTCACATCAGAGATTCTATCAAACACACACACACACACAGACACACTGCAGTATATAGTGCCCACAAAACTTTAGGATATTTAACAATGTGACTCTATGTTGAGCTTCACAGTTGTAGAGTAATAACCTGTGCAGCATCCTTGTGCACTCAGTATGGGAAACTATTGCCTGTGATTCAGTAGACGCTGTTTTCATACAGTCTGCATACATCAAACTTGATGTCGTACCCAAGTTTATTAGATCCAGTGTTGGTGGTTAGCCACCAAGAGTAGCTACTGGGACTAACCAGTCTATGGATAAACTAGCTTACTGCTACTTCTGCTATCTCACTGTAAGTTGCGCCCATAATCATTTCTATAGTAGTGCCCTCAGGAATAAGGTGGATATGACTGCAAAAATTTCAGTCTGTAGGAAGCTTTGGGCACGGAGCTGTCCGCCTTCCACAGGAGCTCCTAGCTGCCTAGGTCAAAGGCAGCTGCAGAACCCAATCTCGGTCTTTCCACATGCTGCTGTCTGATTAAGACGCATCATTTGTCAACAGATGTTTCAAAACCAGCTAAAAACTCCTTGTACTCACGCTGAATAGCATCCACTATCATCTTTTGGTACAATTGGTGCTCACACCTGTTGCATACTGTACCTGAGTAGACATGAACCATACTCAACACGACCTTTTCAACCACACTAATCAAGAAAACTGAACTTTGAGGTCAAGTGTACTCTGATCCAGGCCCAGGTTTCTGTTGTGAAATCCACCTGATCTCACACTGTAACAGAGTTATGTAAAATCAAAGTCATCACTCAAGTGTAATCCACAATATTTTGATAGAATATGATGAAACAGAAGAAAGTAAATATTGCAACCTTTAAGGGAAATAAATCCAGAGGTTGTTATTGTCAGTGAAGGATTTATTCTTAAAAAATTAGATATTTGTTATCATTTACAGATGTATATTATATACAAAATGATGTATCAAAATGGTTGAGGCCTAAACGGCTTTAAACCACAAGCTTAATTTGACAGACAGGACATTAGAGGGACATACAGTGTTGGAATATTATGAAAATTGCACTGATGTTGCATATGAGCAAGTGGCTCTTAAAGACTCTGAATGTTTCAGCATTTATATCAGACTTGAAGAAGATGGGTCAACAAGATTAAACAACATATTACAGGATATTAAAAATTCTCTAAGTACTTGGCACTGAGTGTGCTCTGATATCAACGTAGCAGCTGGGATTAAAACTTTATGGATCATCTCTTTAGATCAACCACATTATGAAAAGTGTTCATTGAGGTTGTTGATTAGCAAAATTCAATTAAGTTTCCTAACAAATCCGTCCTTGAAGTGTTGCTCAGAGCGAAACAAGCTAGCACGGGTTCTCACAGCTTTGCCTTGCCCGGTGTAATCTGGAGGGTCTGCAGCTTCATGGCCATGCCCATGTTCCCAGTGATCTTCAGTTTGCCTTTGAAGAACGCCTGCGGACAGGAGTGAGGAGGAAAATGATTAAAACTCCATCAAAATGCACTTATACTGCAAGAATGTTTGTGACTGAAAGATGCATCTCTGCTACACTGAAAAAGAAAACATGACATTTTTTAACAAACAGAAATCTAATGACATACTAGAAATGATGCTTGCCAAAATCCAATCCAATCAGAGCTCATTTATCTTTGTTACATCCTGGTCCTGGCACTTTTGTCTCTCTTTTACTTCATTCCATGCCCTTGTGTGTCTCCCGCCTGTGTGATTAACTACCCCACCCTGATTAGTTGCACCTGTCCCTCATTACCCTTCCACTGTTGTTTAATTAGTCTGAGTGATTCTTTTTGTCTCGGCCACTCTGTCATCACTCCACTTTGTTTCCTGAGTTTCTTGTATTTGACCACTTTTCTGAATCTTAGTCTTTGATCCTGCCCAGTGTTTTTAGATACCTTCACCTGATTTTTTGGACTGCGTACTTTGTGTTCATCTGGCAGAGACTACCTTCTACTCTGTAAGTAGTGCAGTTTGGTCCTATTTCGGCCGATTGCTAGGGCTGCACGACACTTTGCCATGCCTCTCTGCCCTGAGTGTCAGAAAGTTATTAAACAGAGCAAGGACTGAGGCTTTTAGGTGTACTAGACAGTTTATTGTCTTGTGTTGACATAGATGAGTTGAAGGCAACATGCACATCATTTGTATTGTCTTGTGTTTGGTGCAGGGAATCAAATCCTCCAAAGACCACATTTAAAAGAAAAAGGGACTTCCTGCACACTCTAATCACCTCTGCATTGATTTATCAAAAACTGTTGACGTTACAGTCACACTGAACTTTCTCAAGACATGTTCAAGCATCATAAAGTGACACAGTACTTAATTACAGCCAATAATTGAGCTTGTTGTTCCTCTGTAAACTAATATTTACAGGAGAGCGGTAGGGATGGGAATCTCCAGGCATCTTCCATCAACATTACCTTATTCATAAACATTTAGATAATCATTTATTGACATTTGTGAATTGATGACGAATCGTCAACATCCGTATCATGTCTAAGAATCAACTTCCCGCACTGTTAAGGGAACCTTTTTTTTAAGCTCCCTAAAGTTTCTCTGTCACTAAAATACTAAATAACTTGTGTTATGTGTCTGTATGTACCTTTGCTAAGTTTGAGAGAAGCAGACAATAAAGTTCTTTAAAGTAAAATAAAGATCCACCTATCTACCTAACTACCTACCTACCGATGTACCTACCTTCCTACCTACCTATCTACCAATGTACCTACCTTCCTACCTCCCTACCAATGTACCTACCTTCCTACCTACCTATCTACCGATGTACCTACCTTCCTACCTACCTACCTACCTACCTACCTACCTATGTACCTACCTTCCTACCTACCGATGTACCAACCTTCCTATCTACCTACCTTCCTACCTACCTACCGCTGTACCTACCTTCCTATCTACCTACCTTCCTACCTACCAACCTTCCTACCTACCTACCTACCTACCTAACTACCTACCCATCCATCCATCCATCCATCTATCTACCTACCTACCTACCTACCTACGTACCTACCTTATCTACCTACCTACCTATCTACCTACCTACCTACCTATCCATCTATCTACCTACCTATGTACCTAGCTTATCTACCTACCTACCTATCTATCTACCTACCTGCCTATCCATCTATCTACCTACCTACGTACCTACCTTATCTACCTACCTATCTGTCCATCAATCTACCTACCTACCTACCTACCTACCAATCTAACCACCTACCTATCTACCTACCTGTCTATCAATGTACCTACCTACCTACCTACCTACCTACCTACCTATCCATCTATCTACCTACCTACCTACCTACCTACCTATCTTCCTATCTACCTACCTACCTACTTACCTATCTAACCACCTACCTATCTACCTACCTATCTATCAATCTACCTACCTACCTACCAATCTATCAACCTATCAATCAATCTACCTATCTACCTACCTACCTATCAATCAACCTATCAACCTATCTACCTACCTTCCTACCTACCCTAAACCATATGAACCAAAATGTGACTTTTACTACTGCCTATCTTATATCTAGATTATTATATGATTAATCTTTATAAGATCATTTTGTACAGAATATGCTCATCCCCACCTGAGTACAGATAAATAAGGATAATACATACCGTTTGTGCATTCAGCTTTCCTGTCATCAGATCCCGAAGATCCTCGTCACTCATGGCCAAAGTGCAGTCTGCCTTTTTACCTACAAGAAAGAAATTAAGGGGCTCATTTATTATAACTGATTACAATACATCAAATGCATCAGAACTAAAATGTCTAACACACAGAAACAAATGCACATTTGCTGCTCTTTATGCCCTCATTAAGAAAAAATATCCTCCATGTGCTCAGAAGATGCAAGAAGAAAAAAAACAAATGTTAGTTACCATTCTTAGAGTTCTCTAAATAAAAGCACTTCAGAGTAGACTTGGCATTTGGATGAAACACTCCTCTAGTATATGTATAAAAAAAGGTGTGTGAGGCACAAAAGTAAAATACAGTTTCTTTCACTAGAGCAAGGATGCAGAAAGCATTATGAAAAGTGGACGTGTTGTGCTGCTTTTCAGGACTAATTTCTGAAGGCCACAATCCGTCTATTAAAGCAGAATAAAACCTTTTTCCATCAACATTAAAAAGACATCAACTAGTGAAATCAGATGAAAACATGTTTTTTTTTCCCAATAGAAATGTTATGTATATGTGTGTGCGGTGAATTCTCTATTGTCCTGAACAGTAATATAAATGCCTCTTTGACATGATCTAAACAAAAAGTGACCATGGCAAGTTTTATAACTCAGTATGAGCTGCAGAGTTATGTTTGGTGGTGTTTTAGAGCCTTTCCACTGAAAACTGCAGCCTGCTGTGACAGAAAACGACACTATGAAAACTTTTCCACCAGCATGGAATGGGTTTCCGGTTAGTTGGTCCACAGCTGGAACAAAAAAAGCAAGTTTTCCTTGATACACTGTCATTATAAACTTTTCAATAATAACCCTTTTAAAGTGAGATTATGTAACTTTCCCTTAAGAGCGCCCACTGTGGGGGCCACAAGTGGCAATTAGAGGATTTTTAACATTAATTTCTTCCTTTATTTAACAGGTAATCTTGTTTTGGAGCTCAGTCCAATTGTCACAGCTTAATTTTTGAAGCCACGCTTTCAAAGTTAAGAGTGAACGAGGGGCACAGCTTATGTTAAGATATCCTGAGACCTAACATTGTAAGTACCCCATTGAAATGCAACCAGAGAGCGGAGGTAACCAGGTAGTACAGAAGGGCCTTATAGATAAACTACATACAATGCCTTCTCTTAGCTAAGGAGGACCCAACTTTGTCATATAAGATGCAACGATGAGTGTGAAACATATCGCCTGTAATGAAGCGTAGCACACTGTGACGCAACTAGTCACGGTGCTTTTACGTTCCCATGAAATGAAAAATACATTTTCCTAGTTTTAATCCTGTCCCCTCTGTTACTTAATAATTTATCTCTTGCTATATGCTAAGTAGGTGTAAAAAAAAATCAGACCAGTACTAGAGTGTTTTTACATCAAAACCCCTGTCTTTTCAGCTATTTCAAATGTTTATAGGAGCAATAAGCAAAAGTCGTCATTTCTATATTGAAGGAATTAAAAAATTGCTATGTGAAGAACTAGAGGTGTAATTTCATCTGGAGTATAGCATGACCTCACACACCCTCTCTCTGTGTTGATCTCCAGCCCACTGTTTACAAGCCGGTCCGACTGCGCGTTCATGTATGTTCATGTGAATCCCCCCCGTGAGGGGGGATGTTTTAGCCTAGTGGGCAGCCCGCGAGGGGGGGGGTGGGGGGGGGGGGGGGGGGGTTGGTGGTGGTGGTGGTGGTGGTGGAGAGCAGAGCTAGAGGGAGGTGTGGCTCATGACACTTTGTTTTGGTCTACAGGCAGTGCACAACAGCGAACCTAGCGGTGAAACGATTTCGCTTTTTGCCCCTTTAATGACTCATCATGTACATGCGAACAAAAGTTCATCCGATCAAATGAAACTTTGGGCGACGACTTAGTCACACCGGTCACATAAACCTTGAATTCACCATTAGTGGATTGTGACTGGCCATCAGAGAAATATGGAGAGAGATAGGAAGGGTGGGTTGGACGTCATTGACCACTTGCAGACAACAACACTGGTATATTTTTAACTATGAAGCAATACTGGGCAAACTTTCTGCAAACTTTCTGCCTACCTCTGCTCCCTTCTGTGTGTCAGCTCTGGTAGTTACCAGCTACGCTCCTCCAAGTGATTGCTTTTTAATGTACCCCAGATCTCTTGAGAGGCCACTATGTTTGAATAGCTTTTGTTTTATTGTGGGTTTTTGTATTATATGTTGAAATTGTTGCATTTTAAATGTGTTTCTATTGGCTCCTACCTCGGCCAGGTCTCGCTTCTAAAAGAGATTTTCAATCTCAATGGGACTTCTTGGTTAAATAAAGGTAAGTAAATAAATAAAATGTGTGTGTTTGGGTATCAGTTGCCAAAACTTTTGTTTTCATTTCCAGAACAATGCGGCAAAGGCTTGATTCATTCATCTCTCCCTCGTCCTCCTCCTCATCTAACGACAAGGGAGGTGTGTGTGGTGCCTACTCAGCAGCAGACGCCACTGTAGCTCTGTATTGCGCTTAACTCTAAGTTTGCCCACATTTTAGCAGTCCAATCAAATGAAAACAATTTTTTTTAAATCAGTCTCGTAACTGTACTCAGCTAAAATATTCCACTTCACTGGAAAAATATGCCGCAGTAAAGGAGATAAAGACGCTTTAACTTACTAAATCACCATTATCAAGTGCAGACATAGTTTCTTTTGACTGGAAAAACAGACACATGGTTTGATTGTGTAAAAAAAATCAAATTTTGACCTTTAGTTTGCTTAATGGGACCTCAGGGTGGGGGAGCCCTTCTGTGTGGAGTTTGCATGCATTGCTCATGTCTGCATGGGTTTTCTCCAGGTACTCCAGCTTCCTCCCACTGTCCAAATATATGCAGGTTAATTGGTGACTCTAAATTGTCCGTAGGTGTGAATGTGAGTGTAAATGGTTGTCTGTCCCTATAGCCCCTTTTACACTGCCAGATTTTCCGCAAATGTTGGGCCGTTTTGCCGGCAAGCTGCGAGCGTTTAGACACACAGAGCCGAATTGGCGAGTTGATCCGAGGTGCCCAATTTTCCGCCTCGTAGAGTAGACATATTGGCGGAACTTTTTTGGTTTAAACAGACCGAGGCGGCCTTCCGCAACGGGAGGGGCTGTTGAAGACTTGTGGGAGGAGCTGTTGATGACGCGGCACGTGCGACCCACTGGTGGTGGATAAACAGGAAACAGCTGATAGCAGGAATTAGCGAGCAGCTAGTAGCAAGAGGGAAATGCAAACCTGACGGACACAGTAAAGATGAGCAACTGAGGAGACAAGGAATTATGCAGCCTCCTTGCCCTCACAAACAAAGAGGCCATTAACCATCAGATGACGGGGAGGGTGAAAGACGGGCCGACTTACGAGAGAATCGCCAAAGAACTGACCAGCCGCGGCTTTCCTCTGAGTATGTCACTGTTTACGTCACACGCTGAGCTACACGTTTTGTTACTTGCTCACGCCCCCCATTTTGCCGCACTCCCCAATTTTGTTTTTATACTGCCAATGCTGAAAAAAAGACTGATTGGGCTTTCCTGCAAATGTGCACAATTCCTATTTAAAAAGGGCTTTTGTGTCAGCCCTGTGATAGTCTGGTGACCTGTCCAGGGTGTACCCTGCCTCTCGCCTTATTCAGCTGTGTGTTCAGTACACAGAAAATGAATGAATGAATGAGTTTGCTTAATAGGTGTTCTAATTACAGGATGGCACCACATTTCCCTTCGTTTTCTAAGATTCTCCTGAGACAGTTTCTTTAGAGACATCATCATTAGCAGACCTGAAGTACAGTGTGTTTACTCCTGTTATTTATGTATCTGTTTATGTAGGTATGTATGGACAAATGGACGGATTCTTTCTTGTTCCTTTCCGAGGAAATTTGGTGCCATAGGCCTCTAGTTTCCCGGCGCGGCGCAGGGTGGCAAACCCCGCACAGAGCTAGTTTCCAGCAGCACAACCCGAGGCGCGCTCAGTTTGGTAGTTTGGCAGACCGAGGTGCGCTGAGATGGGTGTGGCGGCGCAGCAGGGGGAGGTGTCGACAGATCCAGCTTGGAGCAGTGACAGTTTCGTGCCAAAAGGCTTCGCCGAAGGTGCGCTAAAAGCTCGCCAGCTGAAACCAGGTCTACTGTCAGCGCAGGCGGAGAGCAGCCGGTGTAGTGGCAGTTTGGCTGACCGGCGGACAGTGCGCACACGTCACCAAAACCTCACAGGCAGGTCTCCAGAATGTCAGGCACATTAACGATGCAATAAATTCCCACAAAAACCACTATTCAATGCAACTATCTGCAATCAGCACATAAATGTATCTCTATATCGACTGTCCCGTCACATCTGATGTCAGATCAAAGGGGATTGGCACTGTTTGGCACGTTTGGTACGCGTAATGGAAACCCAACCTGATTTGATTAACATAGCTGCAAACTAATGAGTTCACATCCCTCTCAGCCAACCACAAACAGCCACAGCATCAGATAGGGAGTATATATTCAGCATCTGTCATCTTAGAAAAGTCAAAAGAAAAAAAACAGAGTGAGACTGCGAGAGAGAAAGAGAGAGCACGCACGCACGAGAGAAACTCAACATTGATTTACAGTTGTGGTGCGGTACAGGTGCGCTGCGCCTCCGCCTCGCCCGGTCTGCGAAACTAGAGGCCCTAGTCTTTTACAGGGCCTTACAACTACATAAAACATCAAATACATCTGCATTTACTTCTGTTATTAAACTAATGTTTACCTGCGATATGCTAAAATGCACTGTAACGTTAGCAAAGGCAGAGAAGAGTAATATAATCAGCAAACTGACTCAGTACTGTTGGGAACACAGAAAGTTTGCTAACAGACAACATCAGTTGAGCTGCTGGTCATAGCAGACCAAGTGAGGCTGTAGCAGGAAAACATTTTCAAACAAGAGTTTTTTCATTTCTCCTGCACAGAGTTTTTGATTTGAAAGAGGATGTTATTTCTTCTTTCAAGAGCTACATGGCCTGGCACTAAAATCTCTCCCTCACCAAATACAAAGGCACGACTGTCATACAATAAAGGCAAAAAGAATCAGGATGAATTTATCAGAGCATCTGACGACATCCCTGAAGATTTTCTTTCCACTTCCTGAACAATGAGTTAGATGAAGAGGCAACGGTTACCTCAGAAATAATGGCTTAGATCCAGAGAACATCAGGAGGGGGTGCAGCCTAATGGAAACAGTCAGGAGGCTATTTATGAGAGGGTGGTTGTGCTCCTGTGTGTATCTTGATTGACTGATAATTCACTAGGATTGCATCTATCTGATACACAGGTAGACAGCCGAAACAATCTCTGACATCTGAAGCCACATAAACAACTAAATATCATCCTTTCAATAATAATATTTTTAAAATGAAGACAGCACTAAAGGAGGTGAAGATTTTCTCAATTTTAAGTTTAAATCTTGGTTCAAAGTTTCTCTTTTCTAAACCAGGATTTATGTGAGGTATGCTGCCCGACTGTAAGTATCTAGAAGCCACCGAGGTTAATGATTTAGCAGCTAGCAAGCGGTAGAGCTGAACGATATAATGACTATGTACGATATATTGATATGTTTTTGAGCAAGATATTAATTTAAACGATACCGTTTACATCCATACCATACTCCTCCACACACAAGTTCTCCAACAACACTAAGAGAGACACAGAGCTGCTCTTCTGTTTAATCTAAAGCCCAGCTGGTACTGGTGTATCGATACTGCGGAAAATGAGTATTGAACTGGTTTTAAATATTCAGAATCAAAATGTAGCAATAGATTGATATTTTTGACAACACTTATCTGTGGGAATAAATGTATTTTTCTTCTGAGCTTCAAAGAAAAACAGCCAAACAAACAAAGTGATTAAAATTGGTTTCTACGGCCTGTTTGGAACATGTTTTACTTCGACATCACAGACTATGATCATCACAGCAAGGGATGTGATACACAGATGTGTGGGTGTTCTCTCGAAAAAAGAGAAAGCCATAAATGTCACATGTTGGTGCCTGTACAAAGTGCTGCTAAAGAGGTAGGTGTGTGGAAATGGGCTGAGAGAAAGAAGTCTTACTGAGGGAAAATCAGCCACAGAATTCTTATTGTGACTTAAAAGCAATATTTCTGTGAATCATTATACTGAACACAATACAACACAAAAGAGGCAAAAAGTTGGATAGTAAAGCCCAGGATGGAAGTACACTTTAAAGTTCCAGTGTGTTGGATTTAGGATGGATATAATGACATACATAAAATGTAATATTCGTAAGTATGTTTTCATTAGTTTCTAATCACCTGAAAATAAGAATCATTGTGCTTTCTTTACCTGAGAATGAGCTTTTTCTATGTACATAAGGAGCGGGTCCTCCAAATAGTCCGCCATGTTGTTACTAAAACCCTTTTATACATTGATCCCCACAATAGGGCCACTACAAAGTCCCTTCGTTAAGCTACCTTTGCTTTTTTTTATACATAACCAAACGATACATGCATCACCCTGTGTGAGATTACATAGCATGCAGGCGTTCCAGAAACAAAAGAGGCGTGATGTGCAACACAACAGGGTCAGTCTCCAAGTTTGACATATGACATATGCATCAGCAGCACTTTCTAAACAATAACTGGGGCATAACGTGATCATCTATTATCATCCCTGTTATATGGCGGCCGATCTCAACTTCTGCTCGGAGAGTTAAGTGCTCCTGAACCTCAATTTCTCCCCAGTTTGCTGACATTTTCAACTGCTGTTCTTCTTCTTTGAGTTAGCTGCTAACTGCTATTAGCAGTTTTTTAAATCTCCTGCATTGGGTTGCACACATAACACATTGTCAAAACATCACACCAGTCCCTCCCACCATGGTCCTGTCCTGCCGGCTATCCCCATCTCAGTGCTGTTACTACCCTCATTGTCGGCTAAAGGCGAGACAACTCTGTCCCCCCATTGTGTGATCGTACCTTTTATACAGAACAAGGAGGAGGAATATTGGCATGACATTCCCACCTTGAGCAGGCAGCATAAAAGGGGCTTTAAGTAGCTATGATTGGACAAACTAAACACTGGCTCTAGATAGGGCCATTCATGTTTTTGTATCAGCCACTATAGTTCTCCTGCACTGTTGGCACACACAAGAAGTTTTAGTTGCTTTACAGTCCACAACCTCACCTCTATATGCCACTAAGTCCATAAAAATGCATTTAAAAATAAGACTGCTGCAACAAAAACACTAAATAAGTGTTATTTATCACTGACAGCAGAGTTAAACACCTCCATTGGGATACGTACCTGTGTCGTTGGTGACAGAACCTTTGCCACTTTTCACATCTACGACCCAAGTCGCCTCTTTCCCATCTGGTCCATCCTTCACTTTAAAGGCAAACACTCCACCAATCTTCTTGACAAGCTGCTCTCCTTCCTGCAAGAAGTCAAGAAGGCTTTTGAGTTGGCATATTGCGGCTGTAGACAGCACCACTTGAAGAATTTAAATCAGTGTCGTATGGTTTTGTAATTGAAGCTGGAGAGCGGAACATTGTTTGACCCCTCTGTAAGTGAGCGTAATTACACAAACACTGTCGATGTGTGCTCATGATGTATGCCTGCAGGCGAGCTCGCAGCATCTTCCCTGCCTTCAGGAGCACTTTTCTTGAAGTGTTTTTTTTTGTGTGTTTTTTTTAACACCTCTATCCTTCCTCCAAATGCCAAGTTTCTTTTTGACCTGGAGCATCCATTTGAGAAACTTTCCTGAATTGCTTCTAAGGATTTTCCGTCCACAGCTATACTCCTGGATTGCTCCATCACTTTGATCCCTTCCTGCTGCCTTTGAGGCCTTTGCACACTGTTTCCGTTTCTATTTCCGGTGCGTTTTTTTAATCCATCATCCGAAAAAAGAACGTTACGCAAAGAAACCTTGCACACTGATTCCGATGCATTTTATTGTTCTATTCGTTGTGAAAATTCACAATTCACGTGACAAAATGAAAAGGCACTCTTCTCTGGAGTTACCTATCTGGCTGTCACCACTCCCTCCCTGTCTTTCATTTGGCACCGCAACTGCATGAAGAGATGGAGCTGTCCTCCACGTTGTGTGTGTGGTCCATATCCTCCCCCTCTTCATCATCACCCAAATGAATATTACTATCTGACCTGTTGAAAGTGAGCTGTCTGAGTCATGAAATGATTTGTCCGCCACATTTTCTTCATTGATTCTTGGTCAAACGTCTCTAAAGGCTCTGACGGATGTGAAAAACGCAGAAACTTAATGATGGACAAAAGTTTCGGACTCAGTGTGCAAAGGCCTTAAGCTCTGGCTGACTGACGTTAAACTGAACACTTCTGCTGCACCCTCACGGCAAAGACGCCACAGTCACTAGACACCAAAACCAAGCCTACTGCAAAATACAGACAGCTTTTCCTGGCAGCGACAGGCTTAAGCAGCATAGTGTGAACTCCGTTGGCAAGGGTTTGAATGTAACAAAGGTTCATCTCTTCACCCAGTCATTTCAGTGAAGAAGGGGGCAGCATATTTTTTTTTTCTGGTGCAAAATAATCACACGCCTTTCATGTCTTACCGTGTATTCACACAATAAAGTGAGAGTCTCTGCCAAAACCCATCTCTAAAATATTCTGTGAACACAATCACCCAATTTTTAAGAACCACACACATTTTAGCTCCTTTCAGTGTTCAATTCTGACAGAAACATCTTCAAACAACCCGAACAATGTTTGGCAGGAACAAGCAGCGGGTCATCAAATCATGTCTGCTCTTAAGAAATATGACCAACACTTGAAACCACCAATCAAACTGACTTTGTCTGCAGTTGTTCAGAGCCACTGATTCTAGTAATCCACCCGAGAGCAGCACAGTTATTATTCTATGTCACAAAGTAAAGTGCAGGAGAGGAGTGGGCGCTGGACACGTGGGAGTGAGTAGAATTTAAATCAATATGATATATACTCCACATACACAGTTCTGCCATCTGAGGCTTCCAGGCTCTTCGGCAGTCCTACAGCAAGCTTTCCAAGTTACCACTCCTCCTACGCATCATTAATGTACGGTAGCTCTCCTCTGCACCAACAACTGCAGCGCCAGCCACCAAGACGCAGGTTAAACTGATGATCAATGACATATCACAGGCTCAAATGGTTCTGAGATGGTCCATGGTAGTTAAAATAAATAGCTGCTTATGGATTCAACACTGCCTTAAAGTGACAGTTCACCCCAAAATCAAAAACACATTTTTTTCTTTTACCTGTAGTGCTGTGTATCAGTGTAGATTGTTTTAGTGTGAGTTGCAGAGTGTTGGAGATATCAACCGTAGAGATGTCTGTCTTCTCTCCAATATAATGGAACTAGATGGCACTCAGCTTGTGGAGCTCAGTGTCAAAAAATGCATTTGAAAAACTCAACATCAATGTCTCTTTCCAGAAACCATGACCCGGTTACTCAAGATAATCCACAGACCTTGTTGTGAGCAGTTTTAAGAAGGAAGTATTTTCTCACTACCAAACTACACCTGCCAATCATGTAACCTTGCAGGAGGAAGCACAGATCTACTACTAGCTGGGGTGGACGCCATTAATGTTTACAACCCACTCTGTCCTGAGCACATGCCTCTCATCCAAGAGTACATGCAGTCTTCCATCTGTGTGGTGATACGGTTGGCGGGTGTAGTTCAGTATTAATTTCATTAACAAATTCTATAACGATAAAATTTGTCAACCTTTTTTCCATGATGAAGATGGGACATCGACAAGCTAAAAATCCATCTCTCATAATGAAAACTATGACAAAATGTACGTTTCGTTTTCTCTAACGACACAAAACTAAAATGTTAGTGGTGGGCTATGAGACATTCAAAATGAGACAAGAGGAGAACAGAATGATAAATTGTTTTATGAAACGCATTACAAAAATGCTTCAAACTAGGAAGCTGAGAATTGTTGTGCTTGTAGTTATTTTCTCATGCTGTATGAGCAGTATGAGCTCGGAGCACAGACAGGTCAACTGCAGTAAACAGCCGGCTCCAGGGTGTTTCGCCAGCTTGCAAAACACTCACAATGGAGCTGCGTTAGTCGTTAGCATGAGTTTTGAGCTGTAATTCAGCAGTAAATAAGCAGCCGCATGTGTCTGACTGTGGATTGCGGAGCTGATGGATGGATTTGTGGAGTTTGTTGGGTGCAGTGGTGCCCTTATTAATAACTTCTGGGTCAAAGTGTGTAAAGAAATTGATTTTTAAGTAAAAAAAAAAAAAAAAACCCTGAACTTTAGCCCCTCTTGACTGAAGCTGCTCAAGGTGCTTCTTGTTAGTGCAAGGAGGTGTGTTCTTCTTCAGTGGATTTCAGATACTGTTCCTATGGGTTCATATTGGATCTGGAGCACTATGGAACCATGGAGCCATTCAAGTTTTTTCACATCTGGGACCCTTTTCTGGACTTTATTGGAAATGATGGGGCCTTGGCCTTAGGAACGGACTGTATGAACTAGCGTGGACTGAGATCTTGAAACACGTTTCCATGTAGGTTTATGTGCTCAATATGCCACTATCTTTTTTTTTGTTTGTTTTGTGTGTGGAGAATGTTTTCTGTTTTAGTTAGGGAATAAGTTGGAAAAGAGAATGTATATAAAGAGATGTATATCTTCAATGCCCTTTATTACTTCCGCCAAGGAGTTGGTCTGTTTGTTTGTCTGCAAAATAACTCAAAAAGTTATGAACGGATTTTGATGAAATTTTCAGGAAAGGTTGATAATGGGACAAGTAACAGTAGTCAGCCCATAGGGACTTGGGTTGGGAACCGGAGGGTCGCCTGTTCAAGTCCCCGTCCGGACCAAAAATGTGGAGCGTGAACTGGTAGCTGGAGAGGTGCCAGTTCACCCCCTGTGCCCCTGAGCAAGGCACCGAACCCCCCAACTGCTCGGAGCGCCTGTCCATGGGCAGCCCACTCTGACATCTCTCCACTTAGTGCATGTATAGGTCCAGTTTGTGCATGTGTGTGTTCGGAGTCGGACCTGTGCGTAATTGATAAACAGAGTGAAAAATTGAATTTCCCCTCAGGGATTAATAAAGTATATAAAATTAAAATAAAATTTTGGTGGTGATCTGGTGGTTGAAGCTAAGTGGATAAAATAATAAAATGGTGGGAAAAATTGGTCCACGCTTTTGTTACCTCTACACTGGATTACTGTAACTCCCTATTATGAGGTAATAATAAGTCTTTAAAAAGATGATTGTAAGATGATGATAATTCAGAATGCAGCAGCACGTGTACTAACAGGAACTAAGAAACGTGATCATATTTCTCCTATTTCAGCTTCTCTGCACTGGCTCCCTGTAAAATGCAGAATTGAATTTAAAATCCTACTGTTAACTTATAAAGCTCTAAATGGTCGAGCTCCGTCATATCTTAGAGAGCTCATAGTGCCATATTATCCCACCAGAACACTGCGCTCTGAGAACGCAGGGTTACTCGTGGTCCCTAAAGTCTCCAAAAGTAGATCAGGAGCCAGAGCCTTCAGCTATCAGGCTCCTCTCCTGTGGAATCATCTTCCTGTTACGGTCCGGGAGGCA
>NC_065526.1:16763854-16839994 GCF_006386435.1 Epinephelus moara | reverse complement strand
TTTTTTTCCCCCGTTAAAGGGTTTTTTGGGGAGTTTTTCCTTATCTGCTGTGAGGGTCCAAAGGACAGAGGGATGTCGTATGCTGTAAAGCCCTGTGAGGCAAATTGTGATTTGTGATATTGGGCTTTATAAATAAAATTGATTGATTGATTGATTGATTGATTGATTGATTGATTGATTGATTGATTGACTGATTGAAATCCGAGCTGCTTGGCGGAGGTCTGCGCTCTCCGAGTGCTTTTCTAGTTTTCTAATTCCATCTAATTCCATTACACTGGAGAAAATGCAGATATCTCTACGGCCAAAATATCTCCAATGTAGTTTTGATTTTGGAGCGAACTGTCCCTTAAAACTACAGGCATGCAAACATAAATGAGTATAGTCCAACACAGCCTGTGTGTTCTTTGTGACAAAGTGTGCCTATCTTTCAATGACTGTACATTTATACAAAAAAAAGCCCCATGGTAACAGCCTGCACATAAAGAACTGGTTCACCTGATCTCCTCTGATGCATCAAAGCACAACTGTAAACCCTGAACTCGATGTAAAGCTCCTGCTGACCATGTTTTCAGGTAATACAAAACCCAATAACATTCAACTAATGTATGTTGTCAGTGCTGCACTAACAGAGTTCATGTTTTTAATACGGAGTTGTGAATCACTGTGTTTCCAAAGCAGTGCTCTGCAAATAGAGATGACACTGATGTTGTTATTTTCTTGTAGCAGTACATACTATACCTGCACAAAATAATGGACAATGTTGACAACAGTATGTTATTGGTGGCCATGAAGGTCACTATCACTGTACTTATAAGCTGCTGTGGCTTTAAGTGTGTTTGCTATATGGCCCTGAAACTGCAGTCTGCTTTTTCATACTGTGTGTTGCTTTACAATAAAAGCATCTAAACACGGTACATCGCTCGCTGCCTTTACAAAGAAAAGATGATAGCCTCACAATCGCTTCAATTTTTCTTTGATGGTTCCATGAAATATTAATGAACACCTACTCTGGGCTCATGTTTGCATTTGCGTGATATGGAATGATCAGTAGACTGAGAGGAAGACAAGGGAACCAAGAAAATGGACAGATTTAATTGGATACAAAGTGTGCTGTACCTCCTGTAGACGTTTTTCTATCTCTTTGAAGACAGAGTAAGCTTTAAACCGCTCCAGACCACTGGCTGAGCTGGTGGGAACTGCCCTGATGTGGGAGCTGTGGGAAGGAGAAAAACACAGCTTCATACAAACTAAACACCATGTGAGAAAAAAAGACTTCAGCTGTATGAGGCTTCACCTTGATCAAATGACATGTGAGGCAGTACAAATTTCAATCTACATATTATGTTGCAGAATGGGAACATTGGATAAAGCAATATACTGTACCTGCAGCACAAGGCCAAATAATAAAGAGAAGAACCGTTACAGAATATAGAAACAGACCTACTATGACTCACGCCTCTGCTGTTTTAATCTGCAGCAAATTGCCTGCTTTTACGAGCCTGAAAAAACTGGTCACTTAGAAAATATACACTACAAGTATCTCACTGTAGTGATGTTGCTAGGTGTGCGCCCTGCATCCCTGACCCATTAAAAATCTAAAAGGAGTTCACTTTACTATCTGCCTCCTAATAGTCAACCAAACGTTAGTCAACCAGAAAGGTCATTAGCCGGCAAAATTTCATTGGTCGCTTAGTCGCAGAAATTTTTTTTAAAAATAAGCGTGAATCTCTATTAGGAGCTGCGCCTTGTCAAAATAAATCAAATCCTATATGACTGGACCATGTGGGAATTTAATTTGAAAGGACAGACACAGGAAGAGAAACAGGAGTCATGTTACACACCAATCACAGCCGACAAGATATCTTTCCCTTCTTCTGTAAATATTCAGTCTGATAAATTATAAAAAAATAAGGGTCTACACACTTATAAACAGTGCCTGGAAGAAGATCAGCTCTGCACTCAGGATTTCAGGTAAATAGGCTATATGATCCTTGTTAGGGTTGCTTAGCCGCACTCTTGAAAGCTGGCAAAAAAACGGCACAATAGTGCCCAGCACCCGACCTTGTGTTTTCCAGGCGGTTAAAGACACGGCATGTGTACGGCCCCTAATTTCCAGGGCTGGTACCTGCGGTTATTCCACAGGCTAGTTAATAACATGTCGGGCAGGAAATCCAAAGTGTGGGATCACTTTGAGAAGGTGAAGGATGAACCCAAGGTGATATGTAAACTCCTCTTCATTGGTCGACTACAAACATGACGTATCATCTGAAACATGGAAGTAGCTACATGCCCATTAGCCACTTAGCACAATCATTACTGCTTTGCCAACAGCGTCATTAACAGGCGGCTCGCTCAGTGTGTGACGTGCACTTGTAGATAAAATATAGGCCTATATTAATGAAGGTTCATTAGTACGGTTTTGTATTTCTCTATAATGTAGCACAGTGTTAACAATGTTACTGATACTATTCTTTCTCACATCTTGAAACACGAGTTTAACCACAATAACTTTATTGGGCACTCACTAAAAGTAATCACCAGTGGGTCCCTGGGACTCACTACACTAGAAACCTATCAATATCACTATAACCAAACTACTAACAAATCGTTGCTAACTACTTCCTCACCTGGCCTCCTGAGGGAATCCCAGCCTGTAGAGAGTGACGACCACAGCTCCTCCTAAGCCAATGTTGTGTTGCAGGGCCACTTTGGCCGCCGGGACCTGCCTCTTGCCGGCCTGCCCTCGGAGCTGCCAGCACAGCTCTGCACACTGGGCCAAACCTGAGAGAGCAAAGAGAGGAGGAGAAGGAAAAGAGGGTGAGAGTGGCGTGACACATAGAGGTGGATGTGGTGTAATTTAAAGTGTAAATGGCTGACAATGTATGCTCACACAAGTGAGAAAGACAGAAACAAGTGAAGAAGCTCAGGTGTCATTATCAGGAACTATTTTGATTTTGACTCTGAAATGGAGTTCCAAGAAAAAAAAATACACATTGTACGCTGCATCAGTGGAAGTACTGTCATTTGTTTTAAGCTACATTTGTCGCACTGAACAAAAGGCCTCTCAATTTTCCTTTTTCATAAAACACAGTGAGCGAAAAAAGGACAAGTGACAGACATTTTACCTTTCTACAGTACATTTTTTCTGAGGGATCAGAGCTTTCTATAAGCGCCAGCTGCCGGCCAAACAGCCTACTACTCATTCAAGTCCAGCCGGCTTCTTTATCATATTAATTTCTAATGAAAGATTCCAATAAAACAGTTGATGATGATGATTAACAAGTTGCAATTATCTATGCGTGTACAATTTACATCCACGAGCCTCCGATTCAAAACAATGCGAGCATGATGACACATCTATCTGTCTGCATCAGCCCCCCTGCCCATATGCTCTATATGCTCAGCTGAGAGGTTGTATCCTGCTGACTTAAGTGCGGAGATTCGTCTTCAGTGTTTCTCACATACTAGCAAAATGACTGATGACAAAACACAGGAAGAATCGCACTGATTGCACAGAGCGAGGACATCCTTAATTGACTTAGGAAAACACCAGCGGCAGCAACTTGATGATTGGCTCACTTGAAGCGCTGCATTTTCCATATATATAACATGAAGAAAGACATGAGAAGAAGCAGAGTTGATTCAGTACATTCAGTCGAGTGAGTCACATGTTTGATTATTTAAGAGGTATTTTTGGTATATGGTTTATATTTAAAGTAATTGAAAAACCAATGCATAATGTGACAGTTTGATTTATTTTCTGCTGGATAAGATTGGGATTAAAAACATGTTCACTCTTAAACTACATGTTTATTTTCATTCAGTAAGAGTGCATTTATGTTTCTCATTTCTCTATATCAACCATCAGTGTGACATGTCTTGATAAACCTTATAGTGAAGGAGTTCAATGAATAAAAAAATAGTGATTACAAGAACTATTTTCAGTGAGGAACCAGAGTGATTTTGAATATTAATAAAGCACCAACACTGAGAATGGCTCCAATCCCGTCATGTCTCGGCCTCAAGGTGAAGACACTGAAGCATTCTGCACGAGTTAAACACAATATCTTCACTGAGACGGGTCAGAAGTTGACCCTTAATCTGACAACTCCCTAATCTCGGCAGGGACAGCTCCTGCGTTAGCGTTATGGCTAAGTATTTCATCCCATCTGCTAAATGAGCTTTTGCATTTCTCCATTATCCCAATAAGCTAAAGGACTTAAGGGCAAAGACCTCCTCATGGTGCGTCTTTCACATTCTGCAGCGCTCTCCTAATCTTCTCCACGAGGACCTGTTTGTGTCAGTACAATTCTTGCCTAAATGCCAACTGGAGAATAAACTGAAGGCTTGGCTATCTGTCAGAATAAATATTGTCTGGATATCACATCAGACATATTAGAAGGAACGTTCAGAATTCTCTCATTAATTGTCCTCAAGTGAGTTCTTCTACAGAGAGAAGATTACAAATGCTCTTTCGATAATAACATGTGTTTTCAGCCTTTTGAATTCTGAAGGGTAAAGGCATGTGATAAGTCAACGCATGCACCAAGCTGCGCATCGATGACACTTCAATACCCCTAAATGCCATGTCACTTCCTCCTGAAATGAGTCACATCCCCTCCTGCAATAGGGTCCCTGCGTGACTCAGGGAATTAGCCATCAATATCTGTGCTCACAGCGTTCCTGAGTGGAGAGGTCACAATCAAGATTAGGAGCAACACCAGGGATCAGACAGCTTAGCGCTGACTGGGGCACAGGAGAGTGACCCAGGAGATAGAAGGAGTACTGGTGACATGAATGGGGAAAGTAACTGCAAAAATAATGAGGAGGACAGAGTGATGTTTGAGATCCTTCGGAACAAAGGACGGAAGGCAGACGGAGAGAGAAATGAAGACAAGGGAGATTATTAATCAAAGAAAAACCACAATCTGAAAGTGACAAATCTAATGATCCTTGTTAAATGAAGGAAAAAGTTGGCAGGAGGGTTTCTTGTGACGTTTTAGCGGAAATGCATGTGTTGCACGGGTTGTGTGAGAGTTTCTAAACAGATAGTTTTACTGTTGTTAAATGTGGAGCCCATTTACTTTAATACATGAACAATGTTCGCCTTTTTTGGATTCTTCTTTCACATAGCAAGTAACTGATTGTAGGAACACCAGTATTCTAAACTCTCCAGATCCTGGATTACAAGTAAATAGAGAAGCCACAAGGACGGTCAAATGTTTACGACCCTGCCCCCAAGATTACCCTGGACATGAGGGACACTCCCTCCGAACATCCGGGTGGCAAAAGAGGTAGAAAGTTCACTTGAGATCCTACAAGGCTCCAGATGTCTTTCACGTCTTCAGGATTCAGCTTGGGGCGACCCGGCTGATTAACAACCCGGCTAGGGTTGTAAGACAATGCTTTTTAAGTCATCACATACTGTCCCCTCGCACCATCCCGGCGAATCACACAATCTCGTTCACAATGGGGTGAAGAGGAGACTGAACAGATGTTAATGTCACAAATTAACGAAATTCATTTTTATTCTTAATAGTACCTGTATGAAGCTGCTCACAACAAGGTCTGTGGATAATCTTGAGTAACCAGGTCATGATTTATGGAAAGAGACATTGCTGTTGGAAAAAGATGTTTTTTGATTTTTTTTTTGGTGAACTCATCCATTAAGCAGGTATGACTTTGTGTAATATGAAAGATGGAAGATGAAGATGAAGATGAGGGCCGCAGTTGCAGAGGCTGGGTGAGTCAGCTGCAGCGTTCGCTCAGCCTCGTCCCTCAAGAGTTTAACATGTGCAGAGATTACAGGGGAGGTTTGCCAAAGCCACAGCCTGCTGCCCTCTCACATGCAGCTTTACGCAGTTACAATCCTGGTGGCCATCACTATGTGACACATGCCGCCATCTAGTGGCCACTGTGGAAGCTGTTCGTCAGTATCTTCTATATAGAAAGTTCAATGCATCTGCTGTTTCAGACAAGATAAAAAAAAATAGCAGCTAACACTTTGACACTTTGATCTGGCATTTTCACTTCCTACCAGACCGGATTATGTATTGTGTGCTTTGACCTCCAGTAAATATCAAGAGGCTTAATCAAGAGTCAGAGGCTGAGCGTACCTGTGGCGCCCAGAGGATGTCCTTTAGAGATGAGTCCACCGCTGGGGTTGATCACAAACTTGCCTCCGTATGTGTTGTCCCCTCTGTCAATCAGCTCTCCTGCTTTACCTGCAGAGGTGGAGAAACACACGAGAAGATCACAAAACAGTTCAAATTAGTTAAAATACAATATAATATTGTGACATTTTAATATGAAGACATCAGTGCATGCATGGTATTAACAACAAACACCTTTGTTTATATATAGCAGCACATTTTATATGAAAAAATGTGAATGTAATTAAAACAATCATAGTTCAATGTCTCAGGGGTCTGAAAACCTGCTTTTAATTTCAGTGCAACTGACTCCTGAAAATAAATTCACTTAAACCTTATCAAAATTTGATCCTAAACCTCCCACCCTCTACTTGTAATTGTTTTACATAACTGTATTTTATTTTACATTTTAATTATTTTAATTTATCTATGAAATTATTATATTATTGCAAATTTTTAGGGCTTTTCACATAATTTATCATATATTTATATAAGTTAACTTATTATATAATTTATATTTTAATTTAAATTTAATTATCTTGATTCATCTATGGAATTATTTTCCCTAATTGAAAAGTTTTAATGTTTTTTTTAATTTATTATTTTCCCCCTAACCACTTAAAACTTTTCTGTTTGCCACCGCTTTGTCTGTGGTAATTTAATATTTATTAATATTTAATATTGTTATACTTCTATGCCTCTTAAACCCCTTAAATCTACCATTTTTTAAATTACTATTTTATGAATTGCCTTTTTTCTGTTTTGTTTACTACATTTATGCTCATGTAAAGCGCTCTGAATTGCCTTTGTGTCTAGAATATGCTATAGAAAGAAAGATAATCATATATCAAGTCTCTACAAGTAAATAATAAATGGTACAAATACTATAAAATGCAACACTGAGAAGTCTAGCCTGTCTCTCGACCACAGGAAGGCACCACAGAGGGCCAATATCAGCATATTACACTAATATGAGCTGATGAATGAAATGAAAACATGTTATTCATGCCCGAAAGATTCAACTTGATCTAATTTTACAGCAACACATCGCTGCAGTCAGAGGCGCGACTCAATAAGTAGCTTTTCAAATTATCTCCTGAGTGGAAATATTTGTAAAAGTCACTCTTGCGTCGTGGTGTCAGTGAGGGGAAACTGAGCTGTTCAACAACACTGATGAAGCTGTCAGTCCTCCCAGATGTGGCTGGGTGCTTCTGTGCAGCAGCAACTTTTAGATGCCAGCTTCCTGTGGGCTCCAACTCTCTGTGCGATCACTCAGTTGCTATGTCAATAAAGCTGATCAAACAATGTGAAGAGATTTTTAAATGTGGCCTTTTTTTTGTTTTTATTGTGGTTATTGTTGTTTGTAACTTCTCATGCTGCGATAATGACACCCCTAACCCTGGCCCATTTTCACGTCTACGTATTCTCCTCAAAGTATAACCTTAAATTCAGGTGGAAGAAGAGCAGTGGAAATATTATTCATAACTGCCCGACCAGCCAAGTTTTAAAATAGCTGGGGAATAAAGTCGGGTTTTAAGAGCTGTAGTCTCACCCTCTGGACACAGTCCCAGAGCCTCGTATGTGATGAGCTCGTTGGCTGAGAAGCAGTCGTGCAGCTCGACCACATCGACGTCACTGGGCTTCAGACCTGTGGTTTCAAAACACTTTCTGGCAGCCAACCGAGACATGTCATATCCCACCTGAACAGAAAGAAAAAAACAAAGAAAGTATATCGAGGGACTCATTTAAGGAAACAAATTCATCACAATGGAGTTATCTTTCAGGTCCTGATAAATTCTAAACACACAGGACTACAGCTGATAAGTATAACTATTATTTATACTTCCTATTATTTTCATTATTATTATTATTGTTATTGTTATTTATCGCCGTCTCTTGTATTTTTTTTTACTTATTTGCATGCCTAGTTATTTAAGTTTTTTAAGTTTAATTTTGAAATCTTTAATCTGACTCTTTCTCATTGACGGCTGTAACACTGGAACTTCTCAATTATGGGATCAATAAAGGTGTATCTTATCTTAACTTGCCTTATAAGACAAGAATTAACCTTCAATCCTAGCCTCAGTTTTTAATAATGAGATATTGTGTATTGTTGTTATTGTGATGCCCTCAGCAGTGCTTAAGCAATATTACACAAGAGGGAATTCTGTTGTACTGAATATCAGCAGGGCTGTGATACAGCTGTAGGCACGAGGTCACAGGCAAACCCAACACATAATGCTTCCAGCCCCATCTGTCTGCAGCACAGAGGTATAAAAACATGTTTAGTTCCACTTTGAAGATAAAACCCATCACTAAAGATGTATTGCAATATCTCTGCAAACCCAATCATTATTTGATAGACTAAGTGGACAAATGGTGCAAATAGAGAGGGGAACAGTACATCTTGAAAACATTAATAAAACTCAATGCTCTGACAGTCCTCCCCGTGTGCTTTACCAACAGCCAAAATATTGACTGCAGCCTTTAATCCCTAACTCTGAGACCTCACTGTCTAAACAGTCGGTCTTCAAGAAACTTCCTTGGAGCTGTATTTACATTCATATCATTAAAAGGTCAAATTTATTTGATTAAATCTAAATATTAAAGAGTGCATGTTGCCATGAATGGCAGGAATACTTACTTACTTATCTTCCATTTGTCAACATTCTCAAAACATTTTTGGTAATGTCTGTATAGTGCAAATCATAATTCTTAATGTATTCCAGTTCTGCAGAAATATATAATGTTAACATTTTCTTCTCTGTCATGCAAAACTGTTTCTTTAGTTTAGCCATCAAAAATCTCCCTCTGTTCTTGGCTGTAGCATATGTTGGGTACATTTCTCATCCCCTGACAAAGTATTAATACACTTCCAATATTGTGTCGTTTGTAGATCCAGAAAAGAATGTTACACACTATTAAATGACAGTATCTTACCATCTTAATGCAGCTGTTTTCTTCAAACGTGGAGGAGAGGTCAGTCACCATCTCCTGGGCCAAAATCTCCACTGCCTGATTCTCCAGGTGGTGTTTCCTGACGAAGGCCTCACTGGCCAAAACTGCTGCTCCGGCACCATCTGATGTAGGGCTGATGAGAGGAGAAGAACAGAACAGTCAGACAGACATGGTGAAGTTAGAAACTGAAGTAATTATCATCAATAACTCTGTGTTTTGAAGAAATTGGTGAAAACACTAGGGTCTAGGTACCATGACTGAAGGGTTACTTTTGGTTCCAAAGGTACTGTACCGAAAGTGTTTGGTCTAAACAGGGCCGTAGTTACACTCATAATGACACTAACTGTGATCAGTGAGGCTCTTACCAACACTGCAACAGAGTAAGGTAGTCAAAAACCTTCCTGGACTTCATCACCTGCTCCAAACTGTACTCATCCTGGAACTGTGAATACCTGCATGAACATACACACACATTCACACACACACTTAAATAAAAATAAATTCAAAGATTTACTGAAGCAATAAACTTTTCTTTAAGTTAACGCTGTCTTACGGGTTGTTGGTGGAATGCTTGTGGTTTTTCCAGGCGATTTTGGCAAAGTGTTCCGGTTTAGTGCCTGTAAGGGTTCAAAATATCAACGCAAAACTTTAATGTGTATGATGTGGTAAAATCAGGACCTCAATGCGAGATATAACCATCAGCTTCACATTTTAGACCTTGTAAGCCATCTCTGTGTCAAACACACACGTAGCACGTACCATATTTCTCCATGTGCTCCCTGCCAGCGTTGCCGAACATCTGTGGTGCTGCTGGAGCTGCCACCATGCCATAGCGGTTGATCATCACCTCCATGTGCTTGTCCATGGGATTGGTCCTGTCCATAAACTACAAGCAGGTATTTTTAAATAACATTTTACTTGTTTTTTACTGAGTATAAAACGACACCTAAAAGGGATAGTGTGGATTTTTTTGAAATGTGGTTGTATGAGGTATTTTGGTGTTTAAAAGGGTTGGTTCGGATTCATCAAGTTCACACAATAAGACAGTCAAACTAACTGATCGAGGCAGTGGTAGATCAGCACACATATAATGTGCTATTTTGTCCACCTCCTCTACATCCAGTACAGCAACACACATCATACAGTTTTATACCTTTGCAGACAAAGAGCCCTTCTCCATCCTCTCAAACCCGAGAGCGAGCACACAGTCAGCAAGACCTACAACAGGAGACAATGCTGTTAGTCTCGGGGTGATAAAGAATCGCACAAGGTTTTTCCAAGGGTGCTTTATCACTTTCAAGGCGTCCCGCTCCACTCACCTCCCCGAACGAGCTGTCGTGCCATGAAGAGAGCAGTGGAGCCTGTGGAGCAGTTGTTGTTGACGTTGATGATGGGGATCCCAGTCAGGCCCAGGCTGTGGTAAATGGCCCTCTGTCCACATGTGGAGTCACCTGAGGGGAGAAGGTAGAAAAGAAGATGCTATCCCTGAGTCAGTGCACTCTTTTACTCAGAATATTCCAATATGAGAGACTTTTCTTTCATGACTCAAAGCATTTTACTTAAAATTACAAAAAGTTATGCTTTTAGAGTACACAGTAGATCGGAAATTACGAGGGCATATTTTGTATGTATATGAGAATATAAAAAGTTGGCACACTATTTCAGTGACATTAGTCATTTAGAAACAAAAACATGGGAAAATAGGGTTGAATCCAGGTTGAAAAATACCAAAGTTAACCTTTAACAGCATCTTACCATAGACATATCCAACACAGGCTTGTTCAATGGCAGAATATGGGACTCCTGCATCTGCCAAAGCCTTCTGACCTATAACAGGATGTAGACATCATGTTATGCAACAAGATCCTTTAACAGATAATCAGATATGTTTTCAATGACTGAGCAGCGTCTATATTCTGTTAAGATAAGCACCTGCTTCCTTGGCCATGTCAGGGTAATCATAGTCGCCTCGGGCTCCAGGTTTGTCAAACTGCAGCAAAACATAAAAAAGTGTGACAGACAGTGAAGGTCAATCAACATAAGCATTCATATCTGTTCCTCCTGTTCTCCAGTACACTATGACATTCTTTGGCACTCAACTTTATTGTCTCCGTAACCATTACATAAGATAGCGGTGGCTATGGCTCAGGCAGTAGACCCTCGAACCCTAATTCCATCTTGACTTGCAAGTGGCTTTTTTGGGGTTCTTCTGTTGTTATTGGCTGTTTGCATTGACTGACAGAGAGGGGAGGAGGCAACCAGTGACTTTCTGCTGTCTTGATGATTCGCTGAAGAGCCTTTTTGTGTGAACACCCAGCAAACCTCACAGAAATAAGGCATGCATGGTTGTATGAGAATGAATGTATGGGTGCATGTGAGTACATACATGTGGATATTTTTATTATGTAAAGTCATATATAGATGTAGTTCTACATTTTTAGTTTAAAGTATGCACCTGTTTCATTGTTAGCTGTGAGCATTAAGGTTAATAAACTCAATTTGCTCATATGACCTGACACTTGGTCTGACTATGGTGAAACTAGCTTAACAGCTCAGTTCATGGTGCCAGCAGCAGCAGCCTGCTGCAGTGATGACCCTTTGCACACTTTGTGCCTCTGGTGGCCATGAACTATGGACTCAGTGTGTCGACATGAGATACAGAGCCAAGGAGGTCGAGGAAGCAACGCAGACCCAGAAAACTACAACTAAACATAAAAATAAAACATAAACTGACACAATGTTAGCTTGTTTGGGCTAACTTAGCTAGCTAATGTTTACAGTGTGTGGTGTGGTGTTGACACAGATCTTGGAGAGCTGTCGACACCATATGAGCACAATTAATGTCCCTTACATTCATTTTAAAAGTTAACTACCCTCTGACTTGTTGTCTTACTGAAATAAAACGCGTTTTTAAGAGGAACAAGTCCAAAGTTCTACAATCTGGAGTTAGCTAACTAAGCTAGCCTCAAGCCTTACACAAGGGTTGTTCATGTCGTCTTGCTAATTGTCTGAGATAATAAAATGTGACTTAATATTACCTTCGTCATGCCCACACCGACGACGAACACCCTGTTCATCTTTGCAGGTGTCATGTTCTCCTCTCAGAGACACACAGGTCCGTGAACAGTTCACAGCAGCAGCACTGACACTGAGTCCAGCTAACTCTACAGAGCAAAGATCGTCTATGATGCAGCTGATGCGTCACTCGGTGAGGAAAACCAGCACCTCTATGTGGGTATGATGATGGGTATCATGATTTACCAACCAGTCTTTGCTATTTTTTCTTTGGCACTTAAACATGTGGTAATACTTGAGGCTGCTGTTATATTCATGCATGCATTCATTCATTCATTCATTCTTATTTATTCAGGGAAAATTGTTCACACTCAATGGGCTAGAAAGATATAAATATATAATAGTAATTGTAATAAAGTGATGAAAAGTAAGTAGCAGCAGTGTCTATCAAGAATTATAAATTATAAATAATTATAAATATATGGAGAGGCTGAGAAAATGTGAAATTTTAGGCACTCATTTGTTGTTTTGTTTATTGTGTTCAATCATTTCACATTTAATATTTTGTCTCTTTGATAATTTAAATAAATAAGTTATTCTAAAAGCCTGCTCTGTTTTTTTTTTAATTAACAAAATGAGAATTTTTTTCATGGTGAAAAAAATCCAGCAATTGTTTTTCTAAATTACTAATTAACAAGATAACTATCTCATTAAGAAAAGAGCAGACTTTTCTTCCCATGAGAACTTTTCTCATCATTTTAAAAATGATGATAATATTAATGCAAAAAACAAGAGCAGAAATTATTTTATGTAAAATTAATTCTGAGTTGATAATTTCATTAATTCAGGTACTGTAAACTCCAGATATAGCCATCCACAAACCCATGGAAAAGTCTGAAAGCATAATGCATTCACTTGTGAAAACAAATCTGCTCTGTCTTTCTGAATTAACAAGGTTATCCCTGAATTCTAAAAGATGTTTTCAGGGTTAAAAAAAATATACCCTGTTTTTTCTGGATTTACCTAATTATTATCTCAGAACTGAGACAAGTTTTAATGGAAAAAAAACCTGCACGTTTTTGAGTTAACAAGATAACTCGCTCATTAATTCAGAAAAATGAGAGTTTACAAGATTCATATCTAATTAATTTTAAACAAAAAAAGGACAAAAATGTTTTCCTATGGAAACTTCTCATGATTCTGAAATAATGATCTCGTTAAATCAGAAAAACAAGAGCAGAAATTGTTTTATGAAAACTTTCCTCATAATTCAGGGCTCTCACTCTGTCCGTATTTCAAGGTACTCTAAACTCCAGATATCGCCATCAATGTACCGATGGAAAGACTGGAAAGGTTTAATGCATTCACCAGAAAAACCCCATTTTTTCTGAATTAACAAGAATATCTTCATTAAAAAAAAATCTGCAATTTCATTTATTTATTCTTCTTTCTTTTTTTATTTTTCCCCCTCCTTTAAAAAAAAAAAAATTATTTATTTATTTATTTATTTCATTTATTTATTTTTTCCTTTCTTCCTCTTTCCTTCCTTTCATGTACTGATACTTATTCACCTATCCTGCTGGAATAATGTACTATATTGTACATGATTTTTCTGTAATCCTGGGTTGGACAAAGACTTCAATGGACAATCATTCTTGTGAAGATCTGGACTTAAGGGACAAATGGGGATTGTGGGTGGGCTGGGGCGGGTAGTGGGTGGAAGAGGGATAAGTGGGTGAGGGATCTTACATACTTGTAAGTATTTGAATGTTACAGCTACTATGCTATTATTTTCCTGTATTCTATGACGCGTATGTACGCTGTAAAGGAATGTATACTGTTTAATGTAAAATCAATGAAAATTGTTAAAGAGAGAAAAAAAATCTGCTCTTGTTTATCTGAATTAATAAAATCATGAACTCAGAATCATGACAAAAGTTTTCATGGGGAAAAATTCTGTTCTTGTTTTCCCCGAATTAACAAGATACTAATCTCATAATTTCTAGTTTTGTTTTGTTTTGTTGTTTTCAGGTGAATGCATTTTGTTTTCATACTTTTCCATACACACATTTACGGCAATTTCTGGTGCTTACAGTACCTTGAAATACTGACAGAGAGCTCTTTCATTTCTTCTCCTTGGTCAACGGTCACCTGAAGTGGTTTCCAATCATTGCTCCTCTATTGGGACATAATTGTAGAGGAACTATTTGCAAATGTGTGGAGAGTTGTGTAACTGTGTCGACATTCTGGTGTGCATAATCAAATTTGTAAATCTCTAAAAGTGTAACAGGACGTTCTGGCACTGTCTCACTGGTTGGTTTTGTTGTAATACTGCTACTACTACATGTCTACAGACCCTGAGGCACTCAATTGTGCAAAAAAGAAAAAACCTTGAGTCCAAATCATCACCTTTCAATTTTATTGAGTCAGTGAAAAAAGCCTTGAACACGCAGATTAATCCAGGGTGTCTATGAACAACCCGTGGTATTAATCCACACCTATTAATGTCCATCATCAACCAAACCTTGCTGCCTCAGCATCTGAAGCATCCTTGATGCCAGCAGACAGGCCTGAGCATGTTTGGCTGTAGTGTTCACTTGTCCACCTCTGAGGTTCATCACATGATGACATCAGCACTTGATGAACTGGTGCGTGACCTCATATATCCCCACCGACTCGCTGACTTTCTCATCGTAGTCTGTCCAGTCCTGAAATTTACAAAATGAGAATCTGTCAGGTTGCACAGATTAAGGATGCTGTCGCATTCTTAAACAGACATGCAAATGAATATAGCTCAGTATCAAAGGTTGGATTTTCTGTTTCAAGTCAAATATTGTTCAAGTCAAAAGTTCACATCCGTGCACTGAACAACATATAAACAAAACCTGACACACTCTGAGGACAAGTTGTTCCCACTGCTCTTACTTTTTCTAGTAGGTTGACTTCAGGAAACGGTGTTCCAGACTCTGCTCCGTGCGCAGCGAAGCCAGCCTGCAGTGGGAGAAGAGTCACATGATGTTTTAATATTGTCCTGTTCATTGATTTTCTTTTTTTACCTCAAGTAAACTGTCTGACTCAGGAGTTATACACTTTTAACACACAGCAAATATCTGGACTCAGCAGGAAGTTCAGGGATCTCTAATAACATTAGTCGATGTCATCTAATTTAGGTGTGCTGTTTGGTTTAGAGTGTTGGAGGTATCGACTGTAGAGGTGTCTGCCTTCACTCAAAGCGCTAAAAAATACACTTGAAAAACTTCAGTGCAATGTCTCTGTCCAAAAACCATGACCGAGTTACTCAGGATAAGAAAGATGGCTGAATTTCATAAAGCTGCTTCAGTTTCAGAGTCGTGGTATTGTGCATGCTGGCTCACTGTCACACTGTCATGGATACTTGAACGCAACAGAGCCATCGTTTATGTGATTGCAGACATACAATTTTAATCCCTGCTGTAAAAAATGCCTACGCTACACACACTGTAACACTCATATCTGCTCAAAGAGTCTCACCTGAGGTTGGAAGTCAACAGGCTCCAAACCTCGACACTCAAACTGCACCATCGTCTTGAATCTTTCGCTGTCCTCTGCCTGCAACCCAACAAAACATACAGACAGAGAGACACCGTTAGTGACTGGAAATAGAACAAGCTGCCATCATGGTGGTCATTATGAGATAGATTTTCTGCATATGTTAGAGACATTTCTAAAATCTTTTAAAGCTGCTTTATTTTCAGAACTGAAGAGAAAAAAAATAACAACAAAAACTTTCCACAAAAACATGATAGGACAGGTCCACACTTTCTAAGTCCATCTTTAAATAATAGGTGCTTATGTCAATCCTGAAACAGGTTGTGCTTGCTGTGATCACTCTGCCTGCTCACAATGACTACTTTAAGATCCCCTACAGCACTTTCTATCCTTTAACTTTGGTATTTTTCAACGTGGAGCCTATTTTATCATGTTTCTGTGTCTTAGTGACTCATGGGAACAGCAATTGTTGAATCTACATCCATTAAAAATGCAACTGACTGGCAGATCAACTGACAAGCTGAGATTGTTATTGTGAGTGTCTTGGCTTCCTCCGTTCTGTTTTGCATCCAAGTCTTGCTAAAGGAAAGGTCTCATTCTTAAATCTCGCACACTTTTCTACATTGTCGAAATTAGCTAAATATTCAGACATGACATTGGAAATCATTTTGATAAGTGTAAGATCTGCTTTCTGTACTCCAACACAACAAACCATTACTGGTACTCCTCTCTCCAATTCTCACTTGCATTTCTTCCTGCAACAAGTCGCCTCTTGTGCGATTTCAGTGCGAGACTTCATGTTAGCAAGACTTGAACACAAAACAAGGTATGAAAATCATTTCATTTCTCTGTAGGATCCTGAGCCTGTTAGTGGCAAAGACAAGCACATTTTCTGGACGTAACCTGAAGGGGCACACATGCCTCGAGTGTTTATATGCAGCCTGTTTCACCACTGCCAGCTGCAGCACTGTCTCTCAATACTGCACCACTTTTAAAAATGTTGTTCCCACAGATCGCTTTAAAATACAGTTGAGGTTGAAGAAGACCATGGTTCCCCTTTAAAACAAACTATAACAACCACAATGCCGCCATTGCTTAGTGGTTTAAAACCATTATTGGCTGTAGATGTTTGTACAAGATGTTTGCTTACATTATAAGATTTGACTGTGTCTGCCAGGATATCTGTAACAAAAAAAACAACAATATGTTATCACCTATTACCTCTGAAAGAAGGGCAAAGTGAGTCAACTGGCATGTCCGCACGTACCTATTGAGTTTTCCCTGGAGCAGAGTTTGCACTTCTGCACCATGCTGGCACTGCCTCTTCCTCCTTTCAGTGGCACACTCTCCTGTGAGACCATGTAAACACACAGGTTGGACACTGTGTGTGACAATGTGTGCAAAATCTGCCAAACTGTATGTACACAAATATCACTTTTGTCCTTACCACCAGGGTTATATACTGCCATTTATCTGAGATCTCTCCACAGTTCCCACACTTCAGCTACACAGAGGGAGAGACACCAAAACACTGTTAATTGGAGACTGTAACTCAATTTGTCAAAATTTGCAGAGGTCACGTGCTCTCTTATTGAGTTGCCACACAGGAGGTAATGTCAGCTGTTTCCCCTGACAACGACCATGACTAAATTATGACCATACTCGAGCCCAGAGAGGAAATTGAGATGATGTATACAGTGTATTAGCATGCTAGCTTAACAGCCATCCCACCTTTAGAAACCACCGGAAGTCGTCTCCCAGCGGTCTCACGTTGGTGACATTCTCCAATGTGGCTTTGAACTGGAGCCCAAATTTCTGTCATGACAAAAGTAGAGGTTACATTACCCCCCAAATTAGAAAAAAAGCTTCACTCTGTGCATCAGAAACATGCAGCGTTGACACGTACCACCATCTTGAAGCTTCCACACTGCTGCGTTCAGGTACACCTCGGAAATTCTGGCTTCTAAGTCTGAGTTTTCTGTTTTGGAGTTTTCTGTTTCTGTTTTTAGAGCTTTGTTTTGGTAATAATGTAACTGAAAATAAATATGGGTGTTATATTGTATGTGCCATTATATGTAATGCTGGTTCTTCATGTTGCCCACCTGTCTGTTTGTGCTAACATGCTGTTTGCTGTTGTTGTTGTTGTTGTTGTTGTGTTATTGTATCGTACTGTTGCTCTGCTGTTGCTGGTTGCTTTGCATGGCTTCTGTTATACCTTAACAATTCTGTTTGCTGTAGGTAATGTTGTCTTTATGTCGTATTTGTCCTGTGAATTAATGTGCATTGTCCTTACAGATAAAATAAATAAAATTAATTATGTATTTAATATGATTAATTGGTCCGTTTATAGCGCATACAGTCATGGATGGATTCCTGAATGGGCCTAAAGGGCAAAGACCCAGGGGCCCAAAGTGTTAGTGGCCCCCCTGGCCTTCACCGCAAAATGTCACTCAAATTCCGGTACAGAGGAGAAGGCTAAGGGTGTTTGAGCACCTACTCCTTTACCCCTTGATGTCCAAAGTGCCTGAAGCAATTGGAGTAATAATCATTTAGCTACAAATGAAATGACCTGACTGCCATCAGCCATTTTACATCACATGATGACCTTCCACCTGCAACAGGTGAAAGACCATCCATGATGTGCCCCTACATTGCGACACAAGACGCCACAGACAGACACTTAGAGGTCACATTTAGATGGTGAGTTTCATTTGTGTTATTGATTTTCAGGTTAACTTTATACTATTAGCGAAACAAAGCATCACCTTCACATCGTGCATCAGTCATGCAACAAAAGTTTAACAGTTGTCCTGACTGTGGTCAAGAAAGTTCTTGTTTGGATTTTGATTCTGGTCTGCTATAATACGGGTGCTTGGAGCAGCCAAAAAGCTCAAAGAAAGATGCATATTTTAGCAATAACCAGGTAAAATGACATCATATTGCACATTATATGCAATCATAATCATCATAATCCCCCTCAGGTTTCATCGGGTGGGGTACAATGAATATAGTACGGAGTGGTTTGTTGTCAGGTTCCCATGTTACATTCTGTTTGAGTATAGGTTGCTTTAACTCAACAGCTCATGCTGTAAATGATGTTGGTGTGTGATGTTTTAAAGTATTGTCTCATGTGCCCCTTTTTAACTTAAGGCACCTGCCCCTCAACAGGTTTCTGCACAGCCCTGCTCAAATGAACATGTACTGACCGGGAAGAGACTCAAAATGACCAAAAAACAGGGAGGAAAACAACCACAAAGAGACACAAAACGACCAGAAATAGACACAAAATTACTTCAGAATTACACAAAACCACAAAAATATGCATAACGACTGCAAATAGATGCAAAATAACTACAAAAAAGAGGCAAATCCACCATAAAGTCTTTCTGTCTTGCTCCTGCGTGGGAGAGATGTTGGGCCCTTTTGCATATCTGTGCCCAAGGGCCCATTGTCTCATAATCCGTCCATGCATACAGCATGTGTTGTCATTATATTGACAACTAAAAGAACCGTGTTTACTGTTGACCCCCAATCATTTTTAGTGGTACACGTATTACACGTGTCCAAATGTTCGCATATCCGTCAGCACCTGAAGGGAGCATAACAGTAGAAGTCAATTACGCCCTCTAGTGGACAAAACAAACTCAAAATAAATGAATGACCTACTTATTGGTGCACAGTGCAACTTCACCTCACAGCGAGGAGCTGCCTGTGACGTGGTTTGTTCACGTACGCACTTACGATACGGTGACAGCTGAGGATGGTTGGATATACTGCCAAATTCACGGAAACAAAATTAGACACATCTTATGGTAGTGAAATGAACTACACATACATCCCAAGGAATATCTGTTAAGTAATGACGCTGTTTACTCGGCATCTTGATACGCCACATCTGCCAGGTGGATGGACTGTCTTAGAAAAAGAGAGGTGCTCACTAACATGTATTTTTGCAACCAAAACTTGACGGAATATATCTAATGAGAGCATATAAGTCTTAGATATTTAACATAATCTTGTAAAAATGTGAGCAAAAACAAAAGGCTTGCATTTAAATTTTTGTGCAGTGTACATAAAGAAAGAAATAATGACACTCCTCAGACGGAAACACTCGGCTGCATCAGTTTATTGACTGCTTAGCGATTGCTGTCATCCCATTACAAACCATCCCACAGCCTGAGACCACTTTACAGCCATACAGTACAAATCTCATGGTACAAATCAGTCATTCAATTGCACGATACACAACAAATACAGCACGTGGAATACAAAATTCAACTTTTCTTTTTTTTAATTATTTTCATTATAACTTTAAGTTAAAGAATGGAAACTGGCTTCTAGTGTGGATACTTACTGTACATGTTTAACCTGAGGCAACTTTGCAGAGGCATTGTGGTGGGTCTCGGCGGTTAATGGCCACACACCTGGGAAAACGCATATTGCTGTGGCATTAAACACCCATGTCACACCTTTATTCTGGCATCTTTGAATCAAAATGTTACCAACCTGAGAGTGTAGCTGTCGTACTTTAATTTTATTCAACAGGGCTGATTCTGTCATGCTAAACCATCTAACATGGGGAATATAAGAAAATCAAATATACGTATCTCATGAATAATTATTTCATCCTCATTCAAATAAAGAAAGAGTATAAATGAGTTTTGAGTGGGACAAATCTTGCATCCCAAAAGTAACAATCCCCACAACACTCGACTGGGCTAATACAGTAGTCAGCTGAATTTCGCAGCCTTTGGCTTCATTGGTCTTGTCGTCACATTATTCTGCTCCTGACAATCTGACATGAAAACTCATGTAGTGTGTTACTGCTGCAGCAGACGTGATACAGAGTCGGCGTGGTGGAAACTTTGTAGTAAACAGATCTCTAGTGTAACATGTTACACTAAACAATACAAATGAGGGAATTTAAACACTGAAAACAAAAAGGATGGGAAACACTCCCAAGATTGTCAGTACAAATACAGAGTGTAATCATGGTTTCTTCAGCTTCTAATCCACATCCTTCGTGTTTGGGACCCACCCAAACATTTATCAGACTCCCCGGCCATTAGGGGTTCAAGTTTTATCAGACATTACAAAAAAAAAAGAAGGGTTCCCCTCTTTTATTCATTCGTGGCATGAATTTCCATGGAGCAGCAGGGGATACATAAAAAACAAAATGCAATCTGGGAGAAAAATGCATGGGGTCAATTTTTTACCCATGGTCTCATCACAAGAATAACAAGAGCTTTTCTTTTACCCTCCTGACAAAAAAATCTAAATCCCAAGTTCAACAATTACAATAAAAGTAACTAATAACAAGAGTAGTCATAATAATAATAAAAGGCATTTCAATTCTTTTTGCATCTCTCTCTTTTTTCTTCTCTTAAATACAGTGATGCCAAGAGGCATTATTTACAGCGCAACCCCCACACCCCTCTCCGGCCTGTGAAGAGAGGTGTGACGAGGTCAATGAGGCCGGCTGCTGGACTCGGAGGTCCGCCGCTGACGTGGAGTAGTGTGGCCGTTCGTGCAGCCGTTGTGGCGTTTGCTTAGTCCGCCGTTCAGAATGTCTTGGATGTGCTGTACTATCAAGTTGATGGCCACTGCAGGAGAAAAGAGAGAAGAGAGAGATGGTTAGAAGACGTAAGTTTATGCGGCAGATTTAGGATTGTACTGAACACTGTCGGACTCACACTAGACAATTAAAAATGTTATCAGAATCTATCGAAGCAGCTGTCTTCTTTCATTCCACACATTTTTCCCATCTCAAAACATGGTGCTTCAATTGTATTATTATTTTTTTTTTTAATTGTTTACTTAGCTTGGTATCACAATTACCAATTCCCTGTTTTTATCATCATCATCATTATGTTTTTATTTATGTATAATTTTTTAAACCTACTTAATTTTTTATTATTTTATTTACATATTTTATATTATCATTACTACTAAAACTATTACATCTATTTTTAATTTTTTTTGCTTATTTTCCATGTATTTATTTATTTATAGCATTATTTTATATATTTATTTCTTTACTTTTTTTTTTTACTTTTCCTAATTCTATTTTTTAATTGATTTTTTTTTGTTTATTAATTTACTTGTTTTACTATTATTATTATTATTATATTACGATTANTTTTATATATTTATTTCTTTACTTTTTTTTTTACTTTTCCTAATTCTATTTTTTAATTGATTTTTCTTTGTTTATTAATTTACTTGTTTTACTATTATTATTATTATTATTATTACGATTATTAATTATTAATTATTATTATTAATAATTATAATTATCATTATTATCATCATCATCACCACCATCATGTATTCTTAAATTAATTTAAAAACATGGTGCCTCAATTGTATTTTTTTTTAAATTAATTTTTCCTTTGTTTTGTATCAATTAGCATCTCTATTTTATTTCATTCTCAACTTCATTTTCTATTATAATTTTGTATTTATTTATGCATTACTTTTTATGTATAACTTATTTTCTATTTTATTACTTTTGTCTAGGCATTTTATTATTAACATTACTATTATCACTATTACTACTAATATTTCCATTTATTTAAAATATTCTATATATTTCTTTCTTTATCTTACTTTTTTTTTTATTCTACTTTTTATTTTTAATTTATTTATTAATTTACTTGATTATTGATTTTGTTTAAGTATTATTACCATGACTGTCTCTCCACCTTCAGAGTTGTGTTGTTGTTACTCGTCCAGAAATGGGCAGCGTGTGCCCTGAAATTTTCAATTAACAAAACTTGATGCCTACATTACCCATAATGCAACCCCACTGCTAATATTTCAGTCTGAAATTTGGGGGTTTTATGCTACTTTGTTTTAATTTTTAACCTTTGGTCTTCATACCCAACTGACCTTAATCAGACTTTACAGAGCTCCCTCTGGAGCCACAAAAGCCTTTATAAAACCTTCTTTACAAAACACCTTCTTAAGGATCCAAGAGACACTATAAAGCCCGAGCCACACACATGCAATGTCTGTAGACTGAAGAGTATTCGTCCTTACCAAGGTTATCTGCTCCTCGGGGAATAATCACATCTGCATACTTCTTTGTCTGCAAGAAATAAAGATAGCATCAATATTTGAGTTACTGAAAACAAAGAAATCTCATGATCAGATGCATGCTGCACAGCGGAGCCAAGCTGTGACTGGGGAGAAACAAAGACCTGTAGTTTTTGGTCAATAACCACAATATAAAAAATATTCTGATTATATGTGGTTATTTAAAAAATGTGACCAAAACATTGAGACGTGGGCAGGACATTTTACATTTAAAAAAAATAAGTCAACATCACCCCCTGGTGGACATACAATGTACTACAACACTCTGCTGCACAACTACAGCTGCTTGTAAGTTAGGAACGTCACTTACTGGTAAACAGAACTCCTCAAAGGCCGGTTTCACAAAAGTGATGTATTGGGCGAGCACTTGCTCCAGCTCTCTACCCCGCTCACTGATATCTCTCAGAACTGCAGAGAAAACACAAAAAGGTGGAAATTATAAATCAAGTAAGGAGGTTCACTGCCTTTACAGTCGTTATGTATCAACCCAGCTCTCGCTACACACCTCGGCGTGAGAGCCGTGTGTCTGGATCTGTGTCGACAAACAGCTTCATCTGGAACAGATCTCTGATCTCCTGTGAGTAGAACATGAGGATTCCTTCAAACAGGACCACGTCGGCCGGATACACCGTAACAACCTCCTCTTTCCTGGAACAACACACACAAAAGAGATTTCCTCCTCTCAGTCAGCAACAACATTCAGGCACAGCGGTTATGCAAATTTAATCTGACTGCACAATGTCACTAATCAGGAACCGCTTTAACGTGACTTGTACTTGGTCGTTCTGCCAAAACAAGTGCGGGTGCCGACCACAATGCATCTGTCACGTGCAGCAAACAGGCGTGCTCACCTGGAATGAGTGACAAAGTCATAAACTGGGATCTGGACCGTCTTCCCCTGCAGGATGTCCCTGAGCGTTTGCATTACCAGCTCATTGTCGAAGGCATCTGAGGACAAGAAAGGGCAAATGCTCATGTGGGACGTTCATGAGATGTCATGTTACTTGGCCCCGGTGAACACGTGGGACCCCGCATTGCACGTTTGGTAACCCAGGAACCCCCTTTCGTGTAACAGGTGTTGGGTTCAGTCTCTGAGCCTTAAAGCAGCTGCCTCTGAGAATGCGCCTCTGAGAAAGGCGTGCTGACTGTGAGGATTTAAACTCAGCTGAGAAAGGAAGCAGAAGCATGAGGGGGCAAAGTCGGATGCCAAACATGGAGACTACGCTTCTGCCAAAAGGCGGTGGAGGAAATAATCAACGCAGCAGTGAAGCATGCTGCTGAACACAGTCCTGATTTAAGCATTTTATATCATCGTGACCATCAAATTGCTTGTTTAAATTTGCAACTTATTGTCATTTAAGCCTTAATTTTTAATCAGTGAAGCATTAAAACAACCTCAGCCATCACTAACACTAATTAAAAAAATTCACTCCAGCATCTGATTTCACATCATTTAGAGAAAAATCTGTTGTGAGGCCTCTGAAATCTGATATGAATAGCAAACATGTGCCCGCTGCAAGCCAGCAGAGGCAATACATCCCATACAGGGCATTAGCTGTGCCACGAACTGCTCAGCGTGTGCATACCTGGGTGATCAAAGTTGAACTGGCCCTTAAGCGCCTTCGCCTTTTGCTCCGGGGTTAGCACCTTGTAGAAGCTGTCCTGGCTGAGGATCACCACCTGCCGCTGGTGGTGGTCGATCTTGTTCTGGCCAAGCAGCTCCATGATCTTCTCACATACTGACGACTGCAGGAACAGACAGATTAAATAAGTAGGTCATTAGTTGAAAAATGGGGGTAAAAATGTACAAAGGCACATGGTTAAAAAAATCTGCAGCGGCACGAAAGTAGGAGTGAAAACTAGTTTCAATTCAGCCAACACACCCACAGTCACATTTACAGAGAAGCAGGCTGAGTGGGTGGGTAATTTCCCACATCGTGAAAGGTCAGCTAAAACATCATAGGTGCCCGACACGTTTGCCCCCGCTGACCTTTCCCCAACTAAATGAATCTCACACCCACTGCTGACTGTGCGTTCTCCAGCTGCCCGAGGCTCTGCTGCCTTTGTGTCAATGAAACTGTGTTACAATGAATCTGGACGCCCCCACTCGAGAGCTGGGAGGTTGCGTCAACTTAACACACAATCTCAGAGAGCCCGAACCCTGAACACATCAAAGATTTAATTCACACTGACAATTAATGAGGCTCTGAATCTATGGCAAAGTAATTATTTGTTTTTCATAAAGTGAAAAGCAACCGTTTTAGTTTTATAAATGCAAACAGGTGTCACTACTCTTTATTTAACACTGCAAAATAATTGTTTGACTTTTGGACAGTTATTTCATCATGTAGCCGCCACTTGCCGTTTGTCATTTATCTATATTTAAATGTATTTTTGTAAGGCAAAGACAATTGGTAATATCTATCTATCTCATACATCTAGACTGATTTATACTTGTAAGTCAGGGCTTGCAGCCTGTGTCTAAATTTAGTTTCTGTCTAAATTTAGTACTTTAAAATTTTTTTAATTCTGATATATATCTTTTTGTATTTTATCTTTATTCTATACGTATTCTATTGCCATTCAACTTGCTTTTCTATCTGTGCTATTTGAGCTGCTGCAACACTTGAATTTTCCCAGATAGTGATCAATAAAGTTTCATCTTATCTAATTATAGTTGGTAATTTATATTATATACTAAGATAGGGTTTTGCAAGACATATACTTAGTAATAACCATTATATACATATGCATGGGTTATTTTTGTGTGCTAGTGTGAAAGTAACTATACACTGCTTTTCATTTTTTGTGAGTATTACTTTCTTTCTGTCTGCTTGTTTGTATGTTCATGTCTTTTTATATGTTCAAAATAGAAATCAACTATCAATTATTACTGATAACAGTGATTTAAGGGTTAATCAATGCTGAAAAATATCAACTGAACCTCTTAGTGTTTATTTTTGTAACTTAATGAACAAAGAATAATTCATGTGTTCACTAAGCAAAGCCAATCATCAGTGAGGCAGATGAAGATGCAACAGTCTGCATTGCTGCCACCCTGTGCTGTGCTGGTGGCTGCTTTCAGATCAGGGCGCTATAATTGCGTCATCTTATCTGGGAGCAATCACCTTACTTATAAAGACTGGTGTAGTCCGGCGTCACAACACTACAGACAACCCTCCGTCCAGTGCCCTGTGAGGGGGCCTTTCAGGAAGCAAAACACTGGCCCCGTGCCACTGTGTATCTAGGACAAAGTTGGGAGGCGGGGCCAGCTGGGGAAATGTAGTCGGAAGAGAGGCATCGTCCTTGTATCTAATTCTGCACGTACACGACGAGTGAAACCAGCTATTAAAAGTCAACGTTGGTTGTGAGAGCCGTTAAACTGTGGCTGTATAGCTCACCAAATCCACGCGGGTCAACGGTTAATGTGAGGTGTGGTTTTTGGCACCGCTATCAGGACTGGAGATACGTGACACCCGCTCCATAACAAAGAAATCCAATGACGTCTTCGAAAATATCCACGTCTGTGTGCTTACGGGAACAAGGAGGTCAGAACCGGCGAGTCTAGCGCTGCCGCGTGAGTTACCGTAAACGCACATTATGGAGGCTTTACATGTAACGCGCAGGGTGTTGAAATGAAGGTCGGTTTTTATGTCTTAACATTGGTGCGATAAAATCTTCCGAGGTGTCATTTCCTGCTGGCTCGTCTCTGTTATGATTCATTATATAAACATCGAGGCTAACGTCATTTACCGTTAGCGGTTATCTCGGGTCACTCGCACTAAAAATAAGTTACCGCTATAACGTTACAACAGATTTTTGTCTTATTTAATATGACGTTACAAAGTACAATAATAAAGATATTCCAGACAGAAAATAAATGTGATTCACACTGTTTACAAACACATACCAGACAGCCAAAAGGGAAGCTAGCGCTAGCTATTGTCTAGCTAGCACAACCGGCACTACTACAATGTGATGGAATTTAGCTAGGTAGCTAAGCAAGCTAACATCACTTCTCTCCACGTAGTCTAAAAGCAGCTAGTTGGTTTGCTAGCGACCGCCACCCTGTACGAAAGGGAAAATGTGATTTAACAACAGGAAATCCGCTGCAACGTGCGGGGGACACGCGTGTCAAATGAAACCGGTGCTAGAGAAGAGCTGGATGGCTAAACAGATGATATCGCTGTCAATCAAAACTCAACGCTGTGTCGCTGAAGCCACGCGGTCAACTAGCACCCGGCTGCCGACTGACGACAGCCTGCCGTGATTTAGCTCAAAATGCCTATGACAATTCGTGAAAACCGTCAAAATAGCTAGCTGGGGTGCCAACCTTGCCGCTGGCGGTGCCTCCGGACACACCGATGAGAAAAGGTTGTCGAATAATGCTGGTGTTCTCGCCGCGGTCCCTTAGATGTGTTTCACTGTCCCCGGCCATGCTTGCAGTGTGCTGTTGGAGCTACTGTGCTGGAAGATCATTGAGGCGGAGCTCCTCCCACAACACCACTGTTAACTTCAAGCACACTGTAAATTTTATTTACAGTAATTTATTTACATGTGTTTTTCAGTCTATGTTCACTGTGTCGTGCGTAAAATTAATATTTGATTAGTTTAATAATTGTTAAATATTATCTTCATTTGTTTTCTCGTTTGTGATTGACAGTTGTAAGAACCAATCGTCTGTTACGATGTGTTACGTTGCCAGCAGATTCCACCAACGGCTGTACGTAAATTATTTGCCCCGCCTTCTGGTTGAGTCCCAGCAAAATGATGTAGCCGAACATTAATCTAACATTATATGAACAGTTATAAAGATTCATAACCTTAAAATACGCAGTAAGTGTAAGGAACCCTGTAAGTAAGTTTTCTAAAGACATTAATAAAACATAAATTACAAAACGACGAAAACGTAGCTAGCGTTTAACAGTTTAGTACACTTGCTGAAGCAAGCTAACGTTAACTGTTACGTTAACGTTAACTGAGTGAAACTCCTTTTAAACTTTACTAATGCCGGTCGTGCTTCAATGAAGGGACAGTGTTGCATTTTGTTAACTCGCTGAATGTGTGCTTTACAGTTACCAGCTAAACCACGAGCCCCAGAGCCATTTTGAGAATGCTCCCGAGGCTCGCTGCCTCCCTACGGCGGCCCACTGCTGCTCCCCTCGCGACCGCAATACGATGCGTCTCCTCGGGCACAGTGGACATCACCGACCCGCTGAACTTCTGGGCTGGGAAGAGATGGCCGAGCCAAGAGAAGTGCAACAAGGAAAAGGTTTACGAACCTGCAACAGGTAAGCCACATAATTCCTTTAATATATATTGTAAATTGCTGTCTGTTATTGACATTATTTGCTAACTGGACTTTGGTCCCTGCCGTGTGTCTGCTGGTATCTGGCCTGGCAAAACAGTATCATGTATTCAAGTATTTTAAGGGTTATCTTGACTTCCTGAATGCTTTGTAGTTGTCTTTCTACCTAATACATTTTTCACATTTGACTTTTAGTCCTCCAAGGAAAGTCAGCTGTGCATACGTGCTGCTTTTCAGCAACATACACCTCTATATGCTTATTTATTCAGTCATATATGGCTCCTTTCCTGGTGCAACCAGTTTCAAGGCCCCTGGGCAGCTGCAGGGAAACAGAACCGAGACACACAACCACATACTTCATTGGTACACAGGTTTTTTCAGTCTTGTTGATTTTAAGGCTGGTTGAAACAGGGCTGTCAATGATCTTCCTGCAGTGTGCAGCTGAATCAGGTGCTTCTCAGGACAGCAAAGACTGTCCTCAATCTGACTGGGGCAGATGGATTGATTTGCAGCCTTTAATTGTGCAAGCACACTAACATGTCAATGCTACTGTGTTTTTCTTGGAATCAAAATATTATCTTGACTTCCTGAATGCTTTGTAGTTGTCTTTCTACATAATACATTTTTCACATTTGACTTTTAGTCTCCCAAGGAAAATCAGCTGTGCACATGTGCTGCTTTTCAGCAACACACACCTCTGCATGCTTATTTATTCAGTCACACGTGGCTCCTTTCCTGGCGCAACCAGTTTCAAGGCCCCTGTGCAGCTGCAGTGAAACAGAACCGAGACACACAGCCACATACTAGCTATTATAGCTTCTTTGGTACACAGTGTTTTTCAGTTTTATTGATTTTAAGGCCAGTTGAAACAAGGCTGTCAGCACAACTTCCAGCAGTGTGCAGCTGAATTAGGTGCCTCTCAGGACAGGACATATAGTACAGGGAGGGACTGGAGCAGATGGATTGATTTGCAGCCTTTCATTGTACAAGCACACTAACGTCTTTATTGGAGTCAAATGATGATAATGATGATTTTAAGGCACTTTGTGGCTTGGTGCCTAGTTTTAATTCAGATCTCCATTTGAGCCAGCACACAGCCTGTGTGCAGCCCACTCTTCTGGCAGAATGATGCTCTCATCTAATCACTAATCCTGTCACTGGACAAGATGGGAGTGTAAATGCCACGCTGCAATCAGTGTGCTACAGCCCGCAGCCTCCAGGCGTAGACTTAATTTCCCTCTTTACTGAAGGATGACTCACTTTGAACCAATACAAACTAAGTGAACAGGTAAAGTGATGCAACCTTTCCTTCTGTATTCAACCTGTCACCATCACATGTTTCACTTTGCAGGGCGAGTCTTGTGCCATTTGGAGCCGTGTGGTGCTGTGGAGATCGAAGAGGCTGTGACAGCTGCCAAGTCGGCCTTTAGCTATTGGAGCAAAATGTCTGGCATGGAGAGGGCAAGGATCATGATAGAAGCTGCCCTTATCATTGAGGTTTTTTTTGTTTTGTTCATTTGTATGCTTCTCCTGGTTTTCTTAAAGCATTTGGTGTGCCTGTAATTTGATGGAGGTCCTCTTATATCATGCATAACAACGACCTCTAGGGTGGGAATCACTATACACTGTATACATTTAATATAAAAAAAGTAACAGAGACATTTTTCTTGAATAAGTTGCAAGAGAAGGCAGACATCTCTATGGCCAATATCTCCAACACTCGGCAACTCACACCACAACCATCTAAACTGATAAATAGCACTACAGTTTCGAGGAAAAATATGTGTTTTTGATTTTGAGGTGAACTCTGTTCCTGTGACACCAAAACATTTCCATGACTCATCTCATTATCTAAATCTCTTCCTTTGTTATTAGCACACATTTAATAATGACACTAAACGGGGGATAATAGCCTCCTCTTACATCCGTTGTACTTCATGAAAATAGTGTCCTGTTTTGTAAAAATAGTGTCCTGTTTTGTAAAAATAGTGTCCTGTTTTGTACATCCAGTGATGGATCTGAGATGTTGCATAACACTAAAAAATGTATTGCATTCACCCTGGCTTTCATGCACAGAGCAGGAGAGAGGAGATAGCTGAAATGGAGGTGGTCAATAATGGCAAGTCCATCACAGAAGCCCGTCTGGATGTGGACTCTGCCAGACTGTGTATAGAGTACTATGCAGGGCTGGCCAGCACTCTGGCAGGTTGGTACAACACGACTCTCACTCATTAGTTAATGTTTTCCCACCTCCCAAAGGGTCTGGAGGCAACAGGGAAATAAAATAACTGATACAGGCACAGCGTTGCCAGATCGGAAATGTTAAAATATGATGCCAGAGACTTGAAATGATCATATTTTAGTGGGTAACAACCATGAGAACCATTTTACAAAACACATTTAAATGACTTTTCGACACGCCTACAAATCTACCCACATCATTTTCTTTTGAAGCAGGCTGATTAGTTATGAGTGGGTTTGATGTACTGTATAAAAGCCTATTATTACAAAATTAAATTACAAGACAGCACGACTGGATGCCTCTTCATATTCTGCATGAAAACAGTTGAGGCCATGTTAAAGTAAGCTAAATAAATAACTGGGCTCACTGGTGCATTTAAAACAACTCGACCTGAACACAGCATACCTTACAGAGAAAGTTCGAGCTCCAGAACCACAGCCATGCTCACAAGGTCATCATATCCTTCACCATGCATGATTGCGTGGAAACAGGTCACGTGAGAAGAGATTAGGGTTTCTGCACGTCCTTAAAAAGCCTTAAAATGTCTAAGATCTTATAAATATGAGGCCTTCAAAGTCATTATATCGTCTTAAATTTGAATTTGAGAGGTCTTTACTACCACAAACATTTTATTTAATTCAATATATCCATCTTTTAATTATTTTTTGTCAAAATGAGTCAAGCTCTGAATAAGAAAAAGATAATTTGTCCAAAAGTCAGTCTTGAATATGGTTAAAAATGAATTTTAAACAGTTTTTAAAAGAATTAAATTTAAATGTCTGATTCCTGTAGACACCCTGCAAACACAGACGTAGGATCCATATTTTGCTTTTATGATCATGTCGGGAAATGAATTAAAGGGAGACCATGCAGAATAACACCAACTGCTAATTGTAAGGTAAAATGATCTTACATTGTGGCACTTTCTTGGCATTATTGATTGACTCAGATCTAACTATATAATCCATAGTTTTTATTAGTTACAAGGTTTAGTGGGAATCTTGCCCAGATGATGGAGCATTTGCCCGTTAGCATCATTCATCTCAAACACTGACAAGTATTGCTATCGTACGTGTTGGGAGGAGCAAAGGCTTCATGCAATACATCACTTAGATTTACTCTGTCACCACTTTTTAATCCAAAATCTTAAAAATGTCACCTTTTAAAGCCTTTTATTTAAATGAAATACTTCTGCCTTTCCTCCATCAAGGCCAGCATGTCCAGTTGCCAGGGGGATCCTTCGCCTACACCCGCAGGGAGCCTCTGGGAGTCTGTGTCGGCATCGGTGCCTGGAATTATCCTTTCCAGATAGCTGCGTGGAAATCAGCTCCAGCCCTGGCCTGTGGTATGGGATACTTCTAAACTTATCAAGACATAAATTATTACCTTTTTAATGATTTCCTCTGTCAGGAAGGTTTTTTTTTTTTGGTTAGCTATGTTTATTTGTTTTTTTTAAAGCAGAATATCTAAAAAAAATGAAAGGAGAAAGTGACATTTTCCAATTTCTAAGAGGTTTTGATAACACCACAATGTGATCATTTATACAGCACTGTATATGATGGCTCATAAATTTAGCTATTCCAAAATGGCAGCTGCTGTCTGTGTCTATCAGAATGTGTATTTAATAGAAAAGCATATCTAATTTTGAGGATTATGCAGACTTGACAGAGGTACAATCTCTGAGTGCTTTCTCTGTGATTAAATGAGTCAGAACAATTTATTCTTTCGTCTATCATCTACAACAGGCAACGCCATGGTGTTCAAGCCGTCGCCGGTGACGCCTGTGACAGCGGTCATTCTGGCAGAGATCTACACCGAGGCTGGAGCTCCAGAGGGGCTGGTCAATGTGGTGCAGGGCAGCCAGGAGACCGGCAGTTTACTCTGTCACCATCCTGACGTTGCTAAGGTGTCCTTCACTGGCAGTGTGCCCACAGGCAAGAAGGTCAGTGTTATTTACATGTTAGAAATAAAATTCTACACAGCTTGTCAAGTTTTCTTCGTTTCATCTGTGTGTGACATCACATTAAAAACACCACTCTATCGGGTCTTTTCCATCCAGAATAATCCATGTGTATTCCTCCATGTGACCCATAGATTATGGAGATGGCCTCCAAGGGGGTGAAGCCTGTGACTCTGGAGCTTGGGGGAAAATCTCCTCTGCTCATCTTTCAGGACAGCGATCTGGAGAACGCTGTGAGAGGAGCTCTCATGGCCAACTTCCTGTCTCAAGGCCAGGTACGAAGTACGCTCTGCTTTGGGTTATGCTGACAGAACTGGTGTCCATTCTCCACATGGAAGAATGTAATGCATTTGATGAAATGTATCACAGGTCTGCAGCAACGGCACAAGGGTTTTTGTTCAGAAGGATATTCTGCCTGAGTTTGTGGAGGAGGTGGTGAAGAGGACACAGGCCATCGAGATAGGAGACCCACTGTTGGAGAGCACCCGAATGGGAGCACTGGTCAGCCAGCCACACCTGGAAAAAGTCCTGTCCTTTGTTGATCAGGCGAAGAAGGAGGTAAGACCTAATAATTAATTTGACATTATACCAACAACAAGCTTGTGTGAAGCAATTTGAAATTAGATCTTGACGTATATATTCTGTTTTTGTAGGGAGCGACGGTGTTGTGTGGAGGTGAACGTTTTGTCCCGTCAGATCCCAAACTCAAAGGTGGATATTACATGACTCCCTGTGTATTGGGTAAGGCTCCCATACCTTCTTTCTTCAGAAGATACAAAACTTATTTTACTCTTAGTTACAGTGTTGCAGGCTCTTTCCAGTCCTGGCTGCAACACCTTAAATTGTTACAGGGGGTCATCACTGTCTGAATAGAGTTCAGATATCTGACTTTAAGGTCATACGAGTGTTCTTTTTTCCTCGTACAGGTGACTGCACAGATGAGATGACCTGTGTGAAGGAGGAGATCTTCGGTCCTGTCATGTCTGTGTTGTCGTTTGAAACAGAAGAGGAGGTGCTGCTGAGAGCCAACAACACAGACCTGGGCCTGGCTGCAGGAGTTTTCACTAGGTTGGTTTTGTAGTGGGACATCTATCCCAGCTGACATTGGCTAGGACTATCACAGGGCTGACACATAGAGACATACATTCATTCATTATTCATTCATTATATTTTATTTCCATGTCATGCCATATATTTGGCCCATCCCATATGGGATTACAAGACACATTATTTACAAAATATACATCTTCCGGTCTTACATATACGAAAACATGTGGAAAAAGAAAAGAAACACAAACAATTTAAATAATATAAAAGAACTGTTATATTTCTGTGAATTATAAAGAGCTTTTTTCCTCTTGTCCCAAGCTTTCTCCAGATACCTGGCGAATTTATATGTTTCATGTGTAAACAGCCAACTCAGTCTTTGTGCGTCATCCATATTTACAAAATCAACATCCATTCTTGTCTTACTAAACAAAACTTCACACAGTTTACAATATAAAGGACAGTAGAAAACAAAATGAAACTCATTTTCTACATCATTTAAAGAACATATTGGACAAATCCGTCTTTCTTCTTCTAAATTAACATAGCGTCCAGTTTCCACAGCCAGAGGTAAAATGCCAGATCTCAGCTGGGCACATAAAGATCTCTGCTTTTTTGACAAATTATATACAACATAATTCTCTGTACCCAATTCAGTTTTTATCCTTGTAAAAGTACGCAGTTTTGGTTTAGTCCATATATTCTCTGCCCACTGTACTTTTTCCTCAGTGAACACAGATTCTCTAAACAAATTAATATTAAGTTTTTCATTATTAAAAAAGGCATTACCAAACCCAGAACTACACAATAATGTACGTACATCTTTGGACCATACAACCATTCACACTCACATTCACACCTATGGGCAATTTAGAGTCACCAATTAACCTGCATGTCTATGGACTGTGGGAGGAAGCTGGAGTACCTGGAGAAACCCATGCTGACACAAGGAGAACATGCAGACTCCACACTGAGGGGCTTCCCACCCCGGGGTTCAAACGCCCCACCCTGGGTTTGAACCAGGAACCCTCTTGCAACAGTGCTTTATCAGTATGTGACAGGTGACAATGCTAACCACTGCACCATTGTGTTACCTATTGCAGGATTGTCCTCAGTATTTATGTGTTTTAGCCCAAAATATTGACTTAAATATTCTTGAAATGAACCCACAACTAAATTAAGAAATGTTTTTTACCTTTTTGTGTCTGTAGGGACGTGAGGCGAGCCCATCGTGTGGTGGAAAACCTCAAAGCTGGTTCCTGCTACATCAACAACTACAACATCACTCCTGTGGAGGTGCCCTTTGGAGGGTTCAAAATGTCAGGTACAGAATGGTTGTTTGCATGCAGACCAGAAGCTTGTACCACAAAGCAATTTATAACCAGTATGACGAAGATGTTTGTCAGCTAGCTCAGTCAGCTCAGTTTTCCTGTCCAGCCACAAGTGCATTCATGTGACAGAAAAATTTGTTAATTAGAAGCGACATCATCAGACACATGAATGAAATACTTCATAAGATGAAGCGTTGATACTTAATACCTGTGGAAATGTTCTGTTGTAGGAATAGCAAAAAGTCATATTCATCAGACAGCAGAGAAAGAAGATGTAGAAACACCAGAGATGATTTCTAAGTATTAAAGTAGGCCAAGGCTTAAAATATGTGAAGCTATTATTATATGTGACTTAAATATAGAGTGAGTATTTTTTGCTATTAAATTGGATGATGAAGAAACTCTGAATATGTCACATAAAAATGTTTCAAAGTAACATTCTGCTACCAAAGTGAAGAGTGGCAAAGTCGTAAATGACTGAGGAGGTGAAATATTTATTTATAATCACAGGAGGCAATTAACAGTGAGTTGTTTTTTATAATAACAGACAATCTTTTGGGCTTTTTTCCAGTTCTCATCACACAGGTGTCTCGTGTTATTCTGAGCTCCAGTGATGGAATCAGAGTGTAAATCAGTCAAACTGTCAGATATTAAAATGCAGCTAAAATCATCATGTGTTTAGTTTCCTGAATGATCTTTGTTTGTTAGAAGGTCTGTTTTAAAACCAGTGGAAATAGAAAGCCTGCACCCCCAAGACACCCAATCACATTAGTGTAAGTGTAAGTAAACTTATAATCTTTATATTCAACAGGCATAGGGCGGGAGAACGGTCAGGTGACACTTGAATACTACTCTCAGCTGAAGACTGTGTTTGTGGAGATGGGAGACGTGGACAGCCTCTTCTAGGACACGCGTAAAAAGGTGGAGCTGTAACAGTGACCCAGAGACTAAAACAGATGATGTGAACCAGAACAGCACTTCAGGGAAAAACCATCAAATGCTTAAGTGCAGAGGAAGAAGCCTGGATCAAGGGAGCTCAAGTCTGTCCTGAAAATGAGCCATGATTTTTTCTAATATTTTCAGAATGCAAGGGAAATGTAATTCTGAGGCAGTCAGTCATGGGAATATGGAATTGAAGAAATTTGTCTTAAATCTGAAACACAGTTGAATTCACCTTGTAGTTTGTGTGAAGTTGATCAAGTTAAAGATTGTTCTCAGTATTTACTGAACTTTGATTTCAACATCTAGAGCATTAATGAGTCATAATGTGATATATATGATTTGCACTATGTTTTGTTGCTTAATATGTTCTGTCATCCAGGTACAGAATAACTTTTTTACAGAGTAAAAATTTTTGTACTTAAGAACAAAAATGTTTACAAGTCAAGCTTTATTTCTTGAACAATACACATCTGTATATTTTTATACACACAAAATACTAAAAAATGAAGCACATTGAACACAGTGTTTAAATTACAGCTGCGACAATACAATTGTGCCTTGTCTGTAGAGATAATTATGTAAAGAACCTGTCTAATACATTTTCATATCAAATAAATGGTAACGTAACACTAAACAGTCTAACGTTGGAAGTAAATGAAGAAACACCTCACATTTGTGCTCACATCACTGACAGAGCTTTTGTTTTGTGTAATCACACGGCTAAATTCTTCTTCTTTTCCTCAACAGAGTTTTGGCAGCTGCAAGTCTCTAAGATACACAAAAAGATAATCACTTGTCCAGTTTGCTTTTTTTAGTTATATGTAATTTTCTGCATACTCATATAATCATGCCTCCACTTCAACTATACCTTTGCCACAGGTCTCTTAGGTTTCTTGAACTGTGCAGACTCTGTTCAAAGGAAAGTCAATGATGTAAATCTTATGATACATTTAACAGTTTTGTAACCGTAGCAGCTCATAGACTCACCGTCTTCAGAAGGAAGATCCTCTTCGTCATTTATTCTCTTACGAGGATCCTGTAACCAGGTGTTTACAGACAATTATGATAAACTTAAAGCGAAGTGCACCAACTGGGAAAAAACCTTACTACATGAGAGAATTGAAAACAGTTAACTGGAATGAACTAGGTGTCTCCCAGCACAGCCCACAGTTTGGAGAAGCAGACAGGAATACAGACACAGAAGCTAAGCAATGTATTGCAGTGGAGGGGTCACCAAAACGTATTTAAGCAGCCTAAAAAAAGTCCCACCTAAAAAAGCATTATCAGTTTATGTGTACAACATATTAAGAATACTTTTACTGCTTAAGCCATTATATCGCCCCCTATAAAGCCAGACTCTATTTAGAAAAAGAGTGTTTTAATGTTGCTGAACACAGGAGCTGCTGGTCTACAGCTGCCTTGATCAGTTATTTTCTTTGTGTAATTGTGTGTCTTAGGTGAATCTGAAGTAACCCTTTTAAATGCCAATGTCACACAATAACAGAAACTAACCTAACTGGTCGGGGCAGTGGTAGACCAGCAGCTCCTGTGCTCAGCATGGTAAAATTACTGTTTTTGTCAATGGAGGCTGGTGGCTTTGACGAGAGCATAAACGGGCAACTGAAGCTTAACAGCTTCCCTGTTGGAACGGGCTGTCTGACGTTAAGTTAAGGCAGTAAAAAAAAAAAAATCGAAATATAGCGTACACCTAAACTGTTGTTGATTATTGCAGGTGGGACTTTTTAGATGCCTTAAATACATTTTGCTGCTGCCCCTGTCCACAAAAGTACATTGCTTTGTTTGGTGGCACTTCTGCAGCCTCTCCAAACTGGGGGCCTACTGGCTGACGTCTACTGTACGTAATACACTGACTATGGATTAACACCCAAAACGAACCCTACTTCAAAAGCTCCTAACTATCCCTTTATTAATAATCCTCTTTCTGGACCCACCTCGATCAGTTCCCTCTGTGGAGGGTTACTCTGAGGTACCTGCTTGGTCTCAATCCCTTGGTTCCATTCTTTGAGCTTCTCCAGCCGGCCTTGTTCCGCTGACACGCGCACTCTCAAGGTGTGGAACGGCGTCTGCACCTCGCCCACCTTGAAGTGCACCGCCATGCCTTCAAACCAGAGGCTGTCACATTCGCCCTCCCGGAAGCCTGGTGGTTGGTAGTCATCAGGAGTGACTTTGGAAGGAGAGCGAGAGGAGATGCTTTTGCTATGCACTAGATTCTGAATTAATTTGTTAGGCAGAGACATGAATGTGTCTTACTGTCGTCGTAATAGTAGAGCTTCATGGTGAGGCACACGTTGTTGGGGAGGGCATTCAGGTTCTGCATGAGCAGGAAGAGCTTCCTGATGAGCAACACCAAGGCTCTCTTGGTGTCCTCCAGTGTCACCTGCGCCTCCACGTCATTGTTCCTGTGGTTTCACAGAGGTTATATCATCATCAGCTCAGTCACAAGGACGCCTGAAACAATACGTTAATGCAATCCGTCTTAACCTGAGTATGTCCATCTGTGGCCCCTTCTCAGTGTATTTGAATTTGAACTGGTAGGACTCGATGATGCACTGCAAAAGAGAAAAATAAATGTTCACTGATATGACTTGACACTGGAATTATGATTTGACAAAATACACCAAAATTGTGTCTTTTGTTTATAATCTTAATTCATTTTTCTAGTATTTAAGAGAGAACTTACATTGGGTTCATCTGGATTGGTGTACACCTAGATTATAAAGGCATGTACAGAGCTATTGTTGTGATTTTTTCTCTATGTAAGTAACTATGTATGTTGCTTTACCGACTGAATTTACTTACCCCAATGAACACAATGTAGAGCTGTTAAGAGGACAACATTGAACAACAGTAAAAATAGCATAATCAAAATGGCAGACCCCATGAAACTTTACCAATTCAAAGTACTCGTGGATGAATGAACCTACGTAGCGCTTCTCTAATGCATCAAAGGAGCCCATCATCCTGGAACACACAAGATTGAACAGATTGAAAACATCAATTAGGACAGGAAATTGCCTTCAGTCACCAAGTGCTGATTATCACTGCAGATGTCCCAGTGACGAGCTCGCTACTGTGGCTGGCAGACTTAAGTACTGTATATTGTGGGAGCATTTAGGAAGGTTTATAATTACCATTTCACAACTTTGCTGGCACCAGGGGTGGCGCAGTCTTCACGCAAAACTTTGATGCACAAATCTGGAAGGATGGTAAAAAATAGCATGTATTACTCTTTGATAAAGCATACATGATTAACACTATGACATCTGTTAAGTGCTGTGTCTTTTTAATTAATTCCTTTGCGACAGGTCTAAAACAGGAGTGTCAAACATGATCTGCAGGCCAGAACTGGCCCACCAAAGGGTCCAGACATGTCCCCCTCAATATTTGGAACATGTACAAAACTGAGACATATTGTTAAAATCACACTTATTTTTCTCAAGACATCTAAAGGTGTTCATTATTATGCAATGATTTAACTGGTCCAACCCAGGTAAAATTGGGCTGTATGCAGCCCGTGATCTAAAGTGAGTTCAACACCCATAGTCTGAAATGCTATTTTTTTCTGTTTATCATGGGTCTCCAATACAGCTGTTATTACTAGGTAGAAATACTGTCATGGGTGGATTACTGAACGGGCCAACTGGGCACAAAGTGTCAGGGGCCTTCTTGACCTTCACCTGCAAAATGTCACTCAAATTAACATGTACTAGTAACCACAAAGAGACACAGACAAGACCACAAAGAGATGCAAAGGAACTGCGAAGAGACACAAAACAAACAACAAGGAGCAGTAAAACAGCCAAAGAGAGACACAAAATGACTACAAAGCAGTAGTAGAAGTAGAAACAAGACACAAAAGTATGTCAACAAGACACTATAAATTCAAAGAGACAAAAATGAACTCTGAGAGATACAACATGACCACAAGACACAAAATTAACTTGCACTGACACAAAACAACCACAAAGAGACACAAAACAACTATATGTACAAGTAAAACAGCCAAAGGGAGACACAAAATGACTACAAAGTAACACAAAACGACCAGAAAAGACACAAAATTAACTTTAAGAGACACAAAACAACCACAAGGAGACACAAAACAACTACAAGTAAAAGTAAAACAGCCAAAGGGAGACACAAAATGACTACAAAGCAGCACAAGAGGGCCAAAAAGACACAAAAGTACCAAAAAGAGGCACAAAAAAACTACAAAGTGACACAAAATAACTGCAAGTAGAAGTAAAACAGCCAAAGGTGACACAAAATGACAACAAAGCAGCCAAAAAAGACACAAAATTACCTCAACAAGACACAGCATAAAGTCATAGAGATACAAAATGACCAAAAAAGACACACAATTAACTTACATAGGCACATAGCAACCAAAAAGAGACACAAAACAACTACAAGGAGACAGGACATAACTAGACAGAGACACAAAACAACTACAAGTAGTAGTAAAACAGCCAAAGGGAGACAAGAAATGACTACAAAGCAGCACAGGATGGCCAAAAAAGACACAAGCATCAAAATTACATCAACAAGACACAACAATAATTCAAAGAGAGATCAAAACAAGCACAAAGAAACAAAACAAGCACAAAGAGACAAGGGGGCTATTATCTAATAATCTGTCCTTGAACACCATTAAAACACTGCCTTTTGTAAAGTTATGAGTGAAACAAGTTTTGATATAACATTAGGTCCTAATCTTCCTAAACTTGGAGGTTATCTATGGTCATATGTTCACCTTCCACATATCTGGACCTGTAGGCATCCTCTGGAAAGATCCCTCTGAGGTAGGTGATGGAGGAGACTGCTACCGCCATCATCCTCTTCACGAACACCAGCGACTCTTGCTCTGTTTTCAAATCGCTCGGGAATAACCCAGTCCACTTTTATAAAACATTAAAACAGATAAAGACGTTAATTGAAAGGAGAAAACGTTTGACTTGTAACTCGAAGACCACAAGATGGCGCCATTGTCTAACGCTACTACGTCAAGTGTCCTGAGCAGAGTGTTGAAAATATTGTTAAACATTAACTTTTAAACGCACAAACTAATTAAAACAAACAGCAAACATATTATCTTTTGGTAGTATGTGGTGTGAAGGTCAAACCTCGGCAGTTTCCTCTTTGCTCTTTCTGATGCACATCTTCATAGCTGCCATTTTGTCTTCTCCTGTAGAGCTGTCAAAGATGCTAACGATTAATTAATCAAGCTAACAAGGTGACTTCCGGTTACACTATTATTCAATATGGGCTCTTACAGCAGACACTGAAATTACTGTAATGGCGTCTTTACTCACAGAAGTACCTATATTTTAGCTCTGTGAATTATTAAAAAGTCAACCAGAGTTCCAAACAGGTTAGGATAAAGTTAGTCAAACTATAAAATTACTCAAATATTAGATGGGATATCATAGTTAGACTTTCCCGCCCAAAGTATGCCCTGACACTGATTGTTACTGTACATAAATTACTAAAAGTGTATCTATAAATTAGATTTACTTGGTTAAAGATGCTATATAACTTTCTTAATGTGTCTGCTTATGTTAATGACATTACTAATTACATCTAGCAAATAGCCCTATATATGAAGAAGGGGTTAAATGAATAATAATGCTAATTAATATTACCTTTTCATTGGAAAATAATGTCCTTATTTGCACTTTATCCATTACAGTGTGGCTTTTATAATTTTCCAAATCATAAATTACACAGCAGGACAAAATTCTATTTAAGTAGTGTGCAGTCTCCAACCTCTTTGTAATTTTTTTTTTTTTTTTTGTATTGTTTGTTTATTAACTTATTTTAGATTTGGGGTTTTTAATTGTTTCATTTTTTTTCTGTACAATTTTTATTTTATTTTATTTTATTTTATTTTTGTTAATTTATTTTAGATTAGGGTTTTTTATTTTGTTGGGTTTTTTTGGTCCAATATTTATTTAATTTAATTAATTTTTTTATTTTATTATGTGTTTGTTTGTCTCGTTTCATTTTGCCCTGAATTTATATCGCAGCTTTTCTTTGTCATGAATCATGCACTTAGAAGAACCTAAGTGGCACATATAAGCAATGCTGGGAAAGCTACATTTAAAATGTAATAGATTACAGATTAGTAATCAAACTTGTCTGTTGATAATATAATAAGTAACTTTCTAGTAAATATTTTACACTTGGAAATAAAGCAGAAAAAATACGCTATGCCAGAATAATGTATTCCTGCATGGCACAAAGATGTAAAGCAACAGAATGAATTTTACATCCTTTAGGTTTTGCCAAAAGGAATATATTTAAATGTAACCCCTTTGTAATCACCAACATTTTGAATAATAGCTGGAATTTAATTACATATTTTTTTCTCAGTAACTGCAACTTATTACAGTTGCATTTATTTTGTAATAACTGGTTACTTCCCAACACTGTATATAATAATGGTATTGGGGAAAAAAATGAAGTATTAAGAAAATGTTAGCCTGCGTAAGTCAAAGTACAAAAGTACTCCAAGGACAAAAAGTACACCTACTCATGATGTAGAATGGACCATTTCAGAATTATATATATTTCTGAAATAAAATCATTGGTAGATTGATGTAAATGTCACTTGAAAGTAACAGCTGATAAAGGTGGGGCTAATTGTAATGACTTTACATACTGCTGTGGATCTTAATCTATAAATATCTATAATTTACTTGTTGATAATATTTTGTATTAATCTGAATCTGTAAAGTAAGTTAAAATAAATGTAATGGAGTCAAAAGCACAATATCTTTCCTGAAATGTTGTGGAGCAGAAGTATAAAGTAGCAGAAAATGGATAATACTCAAGTAAAGTACAAGTACTTTAAATTGTGTTTACGTACAATATTTGCGTATATGTATTCAGTTACTTTACACCCCTAGGAACAGTAGTTAAGCTACAGGTGTTAATTCAAGTCAAATACATTAAGAGAACGTTCACTGACTGGCATGCCCAGTTCGGCATAAACTTCCTTCTCATTTTTGATACTTTAGATTGGACTTTATCTTCCCCTATTAATTTTATTTGGTTCAGTATGTGCTGTAATTGTTCACTGAGCTCAAAGATGTGATAAGGAATTTATCTCAATTAAATGTTGTGTCATTGTGAAACTACTTAAGACACTGCACATGAACACACATAAAATACAATCCAACAACTTGATACAACAAGCACAATCAAACAAATTAAATAAATGCCATAAATTATAAACTGTATTCTTTATTTAGATTAAATGCCATGAGTTGTTCACTGTAAAAAAAAAAAAAAAAAGTACAACATAATTTAGGGAGGTGCTTGTGGCTTCATTCCAATAAAAATGTTTCTATGGTCCTTTGCATCTAACAGTGGTAAGGAATGACATAAAAGAACGCACAGACGTTGAGCTCAGTCCGACAGTGAAAATAGCATACATCACCACAACATAATTACGTAAGTATATACTTTGGTCATAAGTGCACTATTCACTCTACAGACAACATTACACACAACATGGTGACTACAAAAACCGTCTCCTCCACAGGCACAGTGGCTGACTTAAATATTGTTCTCTGGAAATGTAATCTCTAAATGAAATCTCCTACAGCAGGCTGCAGACTCGGGGCTTATTACTGCTTGGAGAAGAAGTCTTTGCTCTTCTGGACGTCAGGTTTGATGGTGTCACTTCCTGGTTTCCAGCCGGCTGGGCAGACTGAAAAGATAAGCCTGTAATGAGTGCTGGCTCGGTACATGAAACAGTAAAGACTGGTGTCAATATGACACACGTATATAACCTCTATTGCCCTGGGTTGAAAGCAGGGAAATGCATCAAACGTTAGGTTGCATAATGTCAACTGTCTACAATCATTTCTCATTCATGTGAACCTCAGCACTGACTTTGTATATGCCTTTCAGGTCTTTCCCATCTGACATATAACATATGTTGCAAATTATATCCAAACAGAGAACTTTGGATTCAAATAAGTACAATGGTCCAATTATTAACAGACGCATATTTGTGTCATGGAGAGCGAAATAAGTATTCATATCACTCACTGTAAAGCACATTTAAAGCAATCTTAAAATCTTGTAGTGACAGAATACTTTAATAAACGTAAGGTATATGCTACAGGACACAGTCAAACACATTACCCACATTAAAGGTGTACTATGAAGGACTTTTCTAAAAAATAATGTATAGTCTCATGGAGTAATCCCCCTCAATCACTACTTATTGTCCACTAGAAGTGTGTGGCAACGTGTTTTTCTGCAGAGACTTTGCCCTCTGCCTTTATTTTCTTCTTGTTTTCTGTGTTTGAGACGTTCTGGCTACAGCGTGCAGGTGAGGTCCAGACTTTATAAAAAAGTGGTTGGAGGTAGCTAGCGGCGCCGCTCATTCAGTAATAACTGCTAGTAACGACATCCCGACCCAACAGTGATGCTGTGGAAACATTGTGCCAAACCCTCCCATATCCCGCAAAGTTGCTCCGGTGAGTAAGCTGCTCAATTTTGAGCCGCAAACCCCCTTTAGCACTGCTAGCATTATAAGCAGTGTCAACACAGCTTGTGGCGCTAACATAAGTCCCTTTTACACTGCCTCTTCAAGGCAGGAATTTCACACCCTTATGTTGCCTCACTGTTTTGTGAAAAAGGTACAATCAGAGGTAGTGACAAGGCTGAAATGACATCTGTATAAACGGGACAGCTGGCAGGACGGGATCGTGGGTGGCATGGGTGTGACATTTTGATGACATGTTATACTTGCAACCCACTATGGGAGATTTCAAAAAGTAGCTGATAGCAATTAACTCTCCGAACAGAAGATGAGATCAGTCGCCATTGTTAATGTTTCTAAAGCATAAAAATAAGCGTCCGTAACACCTCTTTTGATTCTGCGATGCCGGCATGCTGTCTAAAATCACCCACCGGAGGGGCATGATGTCGCTGTCATTTGGTTCTGCATAAAGATGCAAAGGCAGCATGAAGATGGGACTTCATAGCGGCTCTTTAGTAGAATGGGCTATATTTAACAATACTAAAGGGGTTTTACTGCACAAAATGAAGCCGCTTTCTCACGGGGGTTAACCAGGCAGAGATCAGAGGGTGACCACCATGTTTTCATAGCAATGCTGTGTGGTAGGGAGAGCATTACCAGTGGTTATCGCCAAATGAGCAGTGCTGCTAGCTAGCTCCCACTGCGCCCAGACAGTGAACAGTGCAGAGTGACCAGGACTAACGTTAACTAAGCAGTGGAGACCAGACAGTGGGCAGTGGGCACTATGTTTGTGAATGTTACCGCAGCTACCCGCTGTCTGTCAGTAAAGCCAACTCACAATAAAATGGGTGACTGATGTCAGGCTATTGAAAGCTAAATCAACCCTAACTGACATCCCTACAGCATGTACTGTATACTTTTAAGATGCCAAACATCTGCAGTATGTTGCAGCAGTGACTCACCTTCTCCATGCTTATCAGTGAACTGAAAAGCTTGGACCAAACGCATGATCTCGTCAACAGAGCGTCCAACTGGGAGGTCGTTGATGGTGATCTGTCTCAGGATGCCCTTGTCATCAATGATGAACAGACCCCTAAAAATAGAGAGAAGGGCAATTCATGAGTTTCAGAAAGAGCATGAAGTAAGTCCATATTCTCCTGCTCACTGCCTGAGACATCTCTGCGGTGGTGCATTCAATGGCATGTTGAGATAAGTGTATCATCTCCCTTAGAAAGCAAACAGCAACTAACACTGGCTTTATTGTTTTCAATCTTTATCAAAGAATACTGAAACAGCCAACATCCACATTGTTAAATCCACCTGTAGGCAATGCCCTCATCCTCCTTTAGGACACCATAATCTGTGGAGATGGTGCGTCGTGTGTCAGACACCAGGGGAATCTTCATGGCACCCAGACCGCCCTGCTTTCTTGGTGTGTTGGTCCTTTGAGAACATAAACCACAGAGAAAATGTGAGGAGTTTGCAATCCACACAATTAATGTGTACATTATAAAGCTTGTAACTACCATGCAAAATGGGAGAAGTGTGAGTCGACGGAGGCGGCGATGACCTCACAGCCAATCTTCCTGAAGTCTTCAGCAGCATCACTGAAAGCGATGATCTCCGTTGGACACACAAAGGTGAAATCCAGTGGATAGAAGAAAAAGACGACATATTTTCCTGCACCAAAGGAAAAGAAAACAGATGAGCCTATTGTCACGTGACAATGCACCTAATTAAAGGCTAATTAATTCTGAGCTTTAGAAGTGTAAATTAATGTCTATTCAGTATATTGTGGTATCACAAAGCAGTGAATCACAGTCCAGAAGAGCGTGTCATCAAAGCATGTCCTCCACTCAACAGAGGATGGTATACCTCTGTAGTCTGACAGCTTCAGGTCGTGGAATTGTCCATCTGGCATCACCGCCTTGGCTGTGAAGTCTGGGGCCAGCTTTCCAATATGTGCCTTGCCTGCAGCCATCTTCAGTCTAACTGGATCACAGAAGAAGGAAACTGTTTATGTATTACACAATCTCTTCTCGAAATCACAGCTGTGCATTGTTTCTTTTGTGTATGCAATCATGGATAAACCATAACCCTTCCTCATTTACTGAACAGGACAAAAAATAACATCTCTTCTGCACAAAATATCAACCTGATTGTTAAACTGTTCTGTCTGTAAAGAAAACTCTTTGCATTTTAGGGCTGCAACGAATGATTATTTTCCTTATCGCTTATCTGCTGATTATTATCTTGATTAAGAGTAACTGTTTTGCATATAATGAAAAATATAATGAAAAATGCACATTTCACATTTACAGAAACCATGGTGACACAGGTTTGCTATCATATAACATAAAGAAAGGCAGCAAATGCTCACATTTAAAAAGCTGGTGCCAGAAGATGTTTAAAACCTTTGTTAAAAAGATATCAACTAGTTAATCATTTCAATCAGTTTTCATATTTGTCCAGTCATTTCGGCTCTAGTGCATTTACAAGTGAAAATGTGCTACACAAACAATCTGTGTAAATTTGCTCTGTTAACAAAAAAATATGTGAATATTTAATTAATGGGCAACTATTCTGATAATGGATTAACTTTAAGATAACTGCTTAAGCAACAACACCAAACATTCCCATGTTCCAGCTTCTCCTATGTTGTTTCTCTATGACTTATGTGATAATAAATTGAATTACTTGTGAGTTTTCACTATCTGTTGAGATCATCTTAGGAAATTTTGATGGGCATTTTGACAAATTTTCTGACATTTTGAGGAAACAATTCATCTGCTACATATAAAGGAAACAATTAATCAGCTACTTGTACAAATGAATCATCACAGGTGAAACAAATAAAGTTTGTCAGAGTTAATCAGAGTGAAACCATTCTTATATAACTACACATATATTAGTGGCACATGGAAGTAGGAAAATGTGAAATACACTGTAGTATAATGGTTATTATAAAACCAGAGGAGAAAGACAAAAAAATTCTTCCGACTCACAAATACTATTTTAAAGGGATTGATTGACATTCGTTAATTTCCGTAACCGCTTATCCTCTGCTGAAGTTAATATTTTGACCTAAGTTGATGCCTTGTTGGTGTCATTTTTAGGTTAAAGAGACCAGTTTTAAGTGATAAAAGTAAACTGTTGCTAAATGTGGAGCCCCATGACTTTTTATATTTATTTTCTTTCTCTGACCAGTGTCCTGTTTTATCATCATTTATTATCATTACTCTGTCATGCTATTTCTTTTGATTGGTATGTATTTTCCTTTCTCTTACTCAGATGTTTAGTTGGTGCATCAGTGTCTACTGTAATGGGACATGTTTCCATTTACAGTACATATGCATACACAGATGTTTAACAGTATATTGGTGACTGTCTGTAATCACATTTTTCAGTACAGTGTGTGCTTTGTACATTTAGTCTGAGAGAGCTAAGTCAGACATTAAGTTGTTGTGACCACTGTGTGTTATATTTGTGTTGGAAACTAAATCTGATTACCATAGATTGATAGTTGATATATGTAGACTATAATACAGTGAACAATTAAGGTTCAGATTGCAGCTGCATGATTTAAGCTCAGACGGTTATTAATGTAACTTTAACTGTATGCTTGAACTGGCAACAACCCAAACCAACGAACCATTTCCACTTCTTCTGTTTAAATTCACAGGTATTTCCGCATATACATTACCAACGTCCATTTTAACGTTTTTTTCTTTTCCGAGTTCAATAGTAAAGCTAAAACCTACTGCACCCTAATGCGTTGTGGTTTCACTAATTTAGATAACATCAGAGGAAATGTCGAGATTTGTCCCTTGAGACTTGAGTTAACCTACCGGTAAGTTACAGTCCAGACAGTGGGAACTTTTCATTTAACAAATACAAAGTATGAACGCATCTAAATTAACATTTTCTTTAGCCCTCCTATAGCTAGCTTACATATAGAAAACCCGTTGTGAAATTCTGTGGAAAAAACACTTGTTGAACTCTGAATTCAGCCGAAGCTACGCAACTTTTTAAAAAATCGTTAATAGCTTAAATAAACCGAACAAATAAACACTTTAAACTGTGAAACAGCGTGAGAAAAACATAATTAAATGTATTGTATAACACATACCTCAGCTTTGATCACACTACACCAACTGACACCGGAGAGAAGAGTGCACGAGCTGACAGGCTCGAGTGGGGAATTTATACCGCGGCTCAGTTCTCGCGATAGGACCGTTCAGAACGCGATTACAGCCTACTTCACTCAAACCCTCCAGTCTCAGCCTCCCACTACACAGCATGACTTTGCATTTTTCCTAACGACCTTTCTGGGAATATTTATGCTCTTGTGAAACCACAAGGAAATATTCTTCACATTTATATTTCCTCCATCTTCACAGTCACATGTAAAAGGCAACTTTCCATCTCTAGATTAGCTCTACAACCAGCTGAATCTGAACACTGGACATTGAATCTATTAGTCTGAAACTAAAAAAGCAGGTTGCAGTTTCCTAATCCAGCCCTGCAGAGGTCGCGGAGTCATGAGGTTTCATCATATGACACAATCTCTACCAGGATTCAGAGCCAAATACATTGTCATCATGAACAGGCATAAAACAATACCTGTACATTGCTGCTACAACCTTGACTCTCTGTTGCAGCATCTCAGTGTCTTATCAACCATTTACTGATTAACTTTACTGCTCAGTCTGTCCCGCATGCAACAAAAGACAATAAAATATGGCAAGGTTGTGGCAAACTAGTTTAACTCTTTGGAAAACTAAAGATGTGCCTTCTTTTGAGACCTGGTTGGCATAAATCACCAACTTGTTGCGTTTCTCTCAGCTCTGTAGTCTTTGATAAAATATGGCAGCCATTTATGTCTTGTTTATTGGGAATGGCCTAAAGTGTTCGCATGTATGTATATATACTTGTTCATAATGGTTTGCACAAACAACGTGTGTACTCGCACTATATGTAAATCTCATTTTGCAGACATCCATTTTGTCGTTGTTGGTTGTACTGCCTATAAGAGCATTTTTCATTTTGTTTATCCTTTTCTTGTCTTATTTTCTTTTCATATTATTCATCTCCGAGGGTGGGCTGGGTGACTAAAACAAAACACCCACTCATACAACCCACACTTTTATGTATTCCTTTTCTTTTTTTTTGTTTAGTGTGATGACCATGTCTCAAATGATTTCAGGACATAGCCTTGAAGAAGACAAGCATGAGCTCACATTCTGTATTGAAGTATTTATTTATTTTACATTGTAATAGTGATTTGTCACTGGAGCACATTTAAGAGGGAACTAAAGGGAACACATTTTCAATGCTGATAGAAACTGCAGTTCCCCCAAACAGATAAAAACAATAGCACCAACACACACATATACTTAGCCCAGACAAATTCAACACACTTTTTTTTTATATTAAATATAGAGTGAGACCATTGCACTTTTAAAATAGTCTATTGAGCTACATAAAACTGTTGCACTCAGTAGCCAGTTTCCTCCATGTTTCCTGGATTGCCACTTACTACCAACCTACTTACAGTGGAACGTACAGCAGGGGCGGTGCACTGTTGCACTGTTGCAACATCTTGTACTTATCCTGCGGGCTGCCAAAGGCATTTTTTTCATTCTCGTTTCCTCCTCACCCCTGCTATATTTACTTAATGACAAGGCTGAGGAACAGGAATACTGGCTGCAGTTTCTATAATGAACAAAGGGATTTAGATTGGCATGTTAGTCCCTGTTAAGAGAGTCTGTCATTAATAAAAATATATAATGTGTTAAGAATATTTTAAGGTGCAAAATCTTGTGTGTTTTGTTTGATTGTGTGTTAATCATTCATAACATCTTTAAGCTAGTTTTACAAACATAACTTCTGTTGACACACAGTCATGGTTGGGAGGTGGTATCCTGTTGATTGGTTATTTTATAGAAGCCTTTCCTCTTTAATGATTGGTTGTACGGTCCTGATGTCACACAGACTCCACAGGACAGCCGTTAAGACAGCGACTAGTGAGAGAAACTTCTTTTATTCTATTATCTGAACTGATTTCCTAATGACATGATGAATCAAAACATGCATTTCCCCATTAATGATATCTATTATTCCCAAACTTTCTCCTAATGTAATGAACTGTATACTTCATCTTGTTGGACAGAAGTGCACAGCTCTGACTAAGTTGAAAGATCTGAACATATTCTCCAAGTCCTATCTACATTCAAGCCTAATACACTGAACAACAAGTCTTGTGTGTGACGGTTACTACAAGAAGTGAAAACACAATGAAAGGGAACTGAAGCTGTTCCCACAGTGCCACATGCTATATTTCATTGCATTGTTGTTTTGTCATTGAGTTTCATGTCAAACTAGCTGATAGTAGATAGTAACCCTAATGCCCAAATCCCTAGCTATAGCCTACAGTACATGCATGGATGGGTTACTGAATGGGTCTACTGGGCACATGAGCCCAGGGAACCAAAATCTCAAAGGCCCCTCTGGCCTTCACCTGCAAAATGTCATTCAAATAACACATACTGACCACAAAATGATACAAAGAAGCTACAAATTGATATAAAATAACTAGAAAAATGGGTAAATGAACCACAAGGAGGCATAAAATGACTACAAAGTGACACAAAACAACCACATAAGACCCAAAATTATCTCAGAGACCCAAGATTACCTAAAAAAGACCCAAAACAACCACATTGAGACACAAAATAATTACAAAGTAACACAAAGCAACCAAAAAGTCCCCAAATTACCTATAAGAAACCCAAGATTACCTCAAAAAGACAACACAACTACAAGGAGACACAAAATGACTACAGAGTGGCACAAAACGACCTAAAAAGACACAAAAGTACCTCAAAGAACCCCAAACGACTACAAAAAGACACAGAACAACCACAAGGATACACAAAATGATTACAAAGCGACACAAAATAATCAAAAAAGACCAAAAAATTACCTTACAGAGACCCAAACAACAACAAAAACACACAAAACAATTGCAAGGAGACATAAAATGACAACAAAGTGACACAAAACAACTAAAAAGGACAAAAAAATGACCTCAAAGAGACACAAAATGACTTCAGTAAGGCACATAATTACCTGAAAGAGACCTACACAACTACAAAGAGACACAAAACAACCACAAGGAGACACAAAACGACCAAAAAAAAGCCCCAAATTACCTCCAAAAGACACAAAATTACCATAAGACACAAAATTACCTCAAAGAATCCCAAATGACAACAAAAAGACATAAAACAACCACAAAGATACACGAAATGACAGCAAAGTGACACAAAACAACCAAAAAAAGACACACAGTTACCTCAAAGAATTTCAAACAACTATAAATAGACAAAAAACAACCACAAGAAGATACATAATGACTATAAAGTGACACAAAACAACCAAATAAGACACACAGTTACCTTCAAGAGACACAAGATTACCTCATAAAGACACAAAACAACCACAAGGAGACATAAAATGACCACAGAGTCTGTATATCTTGCTCCTGTGTAGGAGAGGTGGTGGGGCCTATTTGCATATCTGTGCCCAGGGGCCCATTGTCTCATAATCTGCCCATGTATACATGCTGACACACTGATCTCAGAAACTGAGGCTCTATATGTACTGTTTGTTTTACAGCCAGGATTTATAGATAAGTGAAACCTGCATTGTTTTTCAGAGAACATTAGTTCACCTGAGTGTGTGTAGCCTGGACACACTGAGGCTGTTATCTGCTCAGACAGCCCCTCCACCATGCCTCCTTTCTGCGCTGTCACCAAGCAATGTCTTTGCATGCGGTTGCCATGGGCACCGCATCAAGGGCCAGATAAGAGGGGGACACACAATAACCTCCTGTTAGAAGCACTGCAGTGGGCTAGTGATCAAACGCTGCACTGTGTTCATCTCCTGCTTCACAATATGCTCGTAATTAGTGCTTCTGCTCTGCTGCTGGTTCCAAAGCAACTGGATGTTTGAAGGGCACTTGTGTGTCCATCAATCATCCTGGTCCCGTTCGGCCGCGCAGATGATCACAACACTTCTTTTAAATGGATGAAAAATGGTTGTAAAATATACTTCTGATCCCGTATTGGTAAATTACCGCAGTTCTATGTTCTTGTCAAGTAATTCCCCAAGTGCATTCACATGAGGGTACACAGTATGCTTCATATACTGCACTCAGTGATGGAGGCCAAGGCTGTACAGTGCATCACTGCTCTGTGGGGTTTTTATCAAAGGCCCATTGGTTATCAGCAGCACAGCCAAAAAATGGAAGCAACAGATCTTTGAGGATATTACAAAGTGTTTCAACCCCTTCAGAGGAATGTAAATTAACAAGAAAAGAAAAATCGGACAACTGGTGTGTTAAGTTCAACATCACAGATGGACCAGAAAACAGGTTCGTAAACAGTAAAAAGCAGCATGGAGGCCAGTGAATGGAGGTTATGTCTTTGTTTTAACTCTTACTTATTCAGTCTCTCTTTCAAACTTGGTGCTGACTACATTTTGTATGATGTTTGACTGCAGCTTGGACGGACATGAATGGTACTTTGTGGCGGCCTTTCATTGCATTGTGCCAGCAAAGGGGCTAAAATTAGCGCGTCCATCACAGTATTTCCATCACTGCTGATAGGAGCCGATTGGAGCTGGAGCCCATAAATACCTGTAAGTACAATGGAGTCATTTGACCTGGAAGTGAATGCCAACTGTAACCTTTGCCATTGAATACGAAAGCCAGGTGTTAGCTGATGTTAGTGGAAAGGGACTACATATTCAACACATTCTCACTCTGGCCTTGAACCACATCCAGATACAACATGAAAGGTACCTTTGGTGCAGATATGACGTTCTGGAGCAAGTTCTGCCTGTTACTTGTATTGTCTTCTTTCAAAATACACCTCAGTTTTCACAGGAAATTTAACATTTACATACAGTTTCTTTCAAAATAAACGCACTACATAGGTAAAACACTGCAATGTGATGTTTTTTTTACTTCAACAACAAAGACACATGGCTAGGTTTTGTAAAAAAGAACAGGGTTTAGCTTTAGAATCTTACGGGATGAGAACAGTGGGTGAAAGTCAGTGTTTGTTGGACCCATCCACCACCACCCCCACTCCCACGTGCCCTTCTTAGACTTTTGTCGCCTTTACTTTCGTTCGTGTCCTGCCTCGTTTCACCCTGAAGCTGCTGAGCACCATTGAACTATAACGGCGACCAGCCGCGTATCTGACACCGCAAGTCACTGCCCAAACGCCGGATTTCGCTGATTTCGGAGTGAGACTGCTTTGACAAGTTTCTTTTGTTTTAATTGTGCATGTTTTGTTACCTTCTGACAGAGCCAGGCAAACTGTTTGTCCCTGTTTCCAGTCTTTACGCTAAAATATCCAAGCTGGCCTCTGAGGGTAGCTTCATATTTAAAGGTCTAGTGTGTAAGACTTAGTGGCATCTAGTGGTGAGGTTGCAGATTGCAACCGAATTAAACTCCTGCGTGTCAAGCATGTTGGAGAACTGCAGTGGCTGACATAAATATGTGAATGGCCCTATCGAGAGCCAGTGTTTGGTTTGTCCATATGTTGCTACTGTAGAAACAACATGGCGGACCCTGTAGAAGAAGACCTACTATAAAGAGCTCAGTGTAAGGAAACGAAAACAATTCTTAGTTTCAGGTAATTACACCCATGAAATCATAATTATGAATATTATGTTCCATTGCTGCCCATATAGGCCTATCCCTCTAAATCCTACACACTGGACCTTTAACAGACAAACACAAGAGGGGTACCAGTCTTGATTATACATCTTGAATTGACCCTCATGGCCGAAACGTTATCATCGAAATAAAAAAATGCATATTGAGCCACAGTGTGCAACACTTGTTTTCTGTAATCAAGTCTACTCCCAGTGATCAGCACCTCGCTATAATCCTGAGTGTGACTTACTTTTATATTTGAAAAAGTGGTACCAATCTTGTCATCGAACTCTCTACAAGAAAGTAAATAAGTGAATAATCCAAGCATGTTGAACTGTAAGTAGGCTGAATACATACATAAGGTATAAAGAAACATATTTTGTAAAGTCTTCAATCTTCAGCAATACCTGAAGTAAATTCCCCCGAGAACATTCCCACTCAAAACGATTGCCTCTGATTGAAAAAAACATGAGCTAAATGAGCTGTGGTGTGTTGTGTTGATAGATTTTCAGGAGAATTATAGCTGTTGTCTCTATTGATGACAGGGTGAGAGGAGGCTGAGTGGGATTGTCTCAGTGTGAGGTTGATTGGGTGCCAGGTCCAGACTTGTCTTGATGAGACAGGAACACAGTGGAGCCAGCGGGAGGAGTGCAGAGGGGAACAGGGTAATCCCTGTCCCTCACAGCAGGACATGACAGCAGCATTCTGTACTTTTACACACACAGAAAACATACACACACACACACACACACACACACACACACACACACAAATATATAGCACCACCACTTAATTTTGATCAGTTATTTAATACTGAACAGCTCTGATAAAGCTGTTGCATACAGTGGTGGTATGGTAAGTAGTTATGGAAACCCAAAATGTTCAGTATTAAATAAACACAAGAATAAATAATATGTGATGAAATGAATAATTATGTATATGTAAATACAAACAAAATAGCATTAATATTGAATTTTATTTTATCTTCATGCCTTTTATAGTAACAGGGATTATTGCAGGTGATTATTGCAGGTCTGCTCATTCAGGTCATAGCAATAATCAATTTAATTGGCCCTGCCTTGTTTGTCTTGACTGAAAAACACTTAATGAATAAAATAAACAGCTAGAAAACAAAATAATTAAAATAAATTAAAGCTTCATTATAATGGACTAGATGAATTAATGAATGACTGAATCAATTGTTAATTTTCGTGTCTGGCCGTTTCAACACGGCCCACCTCTTATAGGATTATTTGGACACATTTAAAGAAAATCATTATTCTAGTGCCATCGGGCTAGCACAAAACAAAACAAATCCATTATTTGACCCTGTAATGCATTTTTATCCTATCCATGACTCTTCAAGTGGACAAAAATGTCCACTGCCTGTTAAAATGCATTACAGGGTCAAATAATGGATTTTCATGCTGAAAGTTGGGATTTTCAAATTTAACCCAAAATTACCCCCCCCCTTGACAAAAATCACCCCCCTGTGACCTTTTGTTGGACACTTTCTAGAAAATTGACATTTTTGTCCACTTGAAGGGTCATGGATAGGATAAAAATGCATTACAGGGTCAAATAATGGATTTTCATGCTGAAAGTTGAGATTTTGAAATTTCACCCAGAATGACACCCCCATGCAAAAAGTCACCCCCCTGTGACCTTTCATTTGTCTGTGACGGAGTTTTGAATTTTGGAAATGGACAAAAATGTCCAGGGGTAACACAAGGGTTAATGCCTCACCAACATATATATATATATATATATATATATATATACTTTTAGATACACCCTTTATTGTTATTGTGTGTTACACAATGAAACTTTGTAACTTTGTCGCAAGCAGTTATGTATTTCTGTACACATGCACACACTCCCATAAGCTCATCACATCATTCTTACGACCACATACACATTCATATCTTTATTTTACTTTATATATATATATATATATATATATATATACATGCCTTTAAAATTATTTATATCTAAATAAATATACATAAAATATATATAATCATAATAACATATATGAAAAATAATTTTGCACTTTTACTTTTGAATGCAGGACAATGTTGAGTCTGTGCCTTTAAGAATTCTCCCGCGCTGGTTTCCGAACCCGGAAAGCGACCGGAAAGGGCAGGAATATTTCGCGCCAAATTGAAACAACGGAGCAGTGAGTCTGAGCAGCAGCAGGAGCCACGAGCTGAGTCACAAACCAACAGGCTCTGCTTTTAACGTTTCACTCGGTATTTCTCTATCAAGGTATGTAATGACTCAGCGTTAGACTATGTGTTTATGTAAATAACGTTAGCATTTAATAATATTTACGGGCTCAGCTGGGGCACGTGTTGGGCTTTAGCCTCATAAAGTCGAGTTGATAATTAATTGTCGTTGTGTCCAGTTTAGCTAACATGGAGGAGGCCAACAAGCTAATCGGCACCGGGAAGAAGCACCTGGTGATGGGGAAGGTGGTGGAGGCGGTGAGCGCCCTGCAGGAGGCCTGCGGCATGCTGTGAGTCAACTACCACACAATAGAGACCGATAAACACACATTATATTATTAAGTTAATAAGCCAGACAGCATCAGCGCGGCCACATGCTTAATTTTGAAGGTCTTGTTAAAGCTTTACAAACTTAAATGACCAGTGAGGGAAACATTAACGCAAGTATCACACACTGTGCAGTATTTTCCAGTGTACGACTTTATCATGCACATAACTGCACATATTCTTTATGTTTACTTTATTCTATTCTGGTTTATTCTATTGATGTGTTTATATTGTAGTTAAATTTCACACATACAGCCTCAGCATATTTTATTTTTAATATTTTAATATCTTAAGTACAAGTGTCAAACACTGTAGCACAATGCACATTTTATTTTTTATTTTAATGCACATTTTCATTTCTATTATTTTATTGCTTTATATTTACATACTTATATTTCATTCTTTATTCTTTACATGGAGCGACTGTAACCAATCAATTTCCCCTTTTAGGGATCAATAAAGTATTTCTGATTCTGAATAATTTTGTTTTCATTTATCGCCATTTTTTTTCCTTTTATTTCTTTGATTTAAAAAAAAAAACAAGTGACAAAACTGATGACTTGTGTTAAAACCTGCAATAAAGATTTAATTAATAATTAATGAATTGAATTAAAATAAAGAAGAATAAGTGAAATAATCTGCTTGCTACCAAAAATACTGTATGAGGTATGAGGGCTGCAGCTAACAGTTATCTTCATTATTGATTAATCTGCCTATTTTCTCATTAATCGTTTTGTCAATTAAAAAAAAAAAATTGTGTGTGTGTAACATCCCAGTACTCAAGGTGACATCTTGAGTACTCACTTTATCACTGTGTATGACAAGGAAAGCATCACATTTTCACATTTAGTAGCACAAAATCAGCAAATGTTTAGCTTTTTTTCCTTAAAAAAATACCGAACTGATTATCGAAATAGTTTGTGATTTAATTTCTGGTCATTAACTAACTGATAAATCAAATAATAGTAACTGTGTGCAGCTGTCTTTTCCATACGTGCAAAAACTGAGTGGTTTCCATTTGTGTTTGATTATAATTTGACTTTACAACTTAATTTTTCTGTCATTTTAGGGCTAAAAAGTACGGAGACACAGCAGACGAGTGTGGAGAGGCTTTCTTCTGGTGTGGCAAAGCGCTGCTGGATCTGGCACGGTAAACTCATAACTGAATTTACCCCCACCACCACCTGATCAGCGCTGAGTCATTTAATAGACAGCAGGGATGGGTGAATGAAGCCGAAGGAAGCTTTGGGGCTTCATTTTATTTGTGCTGCTTCAAACGCAGCAAACACAGTGACATCTGGTGGCCTGAAACATGTATAGCAGCTCAGACTCAGAGCACCACAACACCTCTCTGATTTTAATAGTTTAGTCTCGCTGTGTGCAATAAAAGTTCAACGAGCCTGTGTTTTATAATCAAATAATGATTTTGATCATAAGTGCTGCATATAATGTAGATGTTACAGTAAAAATAATTAATGCATTATCCATATTGTGTCAACACAAAACCTTAAAGTTCCTGATTGGTGTAGTTTAGGCTCAGTGTCAGTGTGGGTTTATGTGTTTTAACCTCTTAATATATATGGTTGCAGGATGGAGAACACAGTCCTGGGTAATGCTCTGGAAGGAGTACCAGAGGAGGAGGAAGAGGAAGAAGAAAAACCCAAAGATTCCAACGTTGACAGCACAGAAAACATAGATGGTGAGAGAATAATACAACATTGGAAAAAAAGTCTTTGTCATCTTTGTATTTGGGTTTGTTTTTGTGCCGTTTGACCAGTGACCTGTTGCTGGATGCATTTTGTAATACCGCTCACCCTAACTGTCCTCTCTAACTTCAACAGAGAAGACCCGGGATGAGCTGAGGGTTCAGGTGTACGACGCCATGGCAGAGAAGAAAGGCGAAGACGCTGAGAAGGCCGAAGAGAAGCAGAGCGACGATAAGGAGAAGAAGGGCGATGAAGAAAAGGCTGAGGATGAGCAACAGAAAGCAGCAGAGAAAGACGAGGAAAAGGACGACAAGGCCAACGGAAGCAAATCCGATGAAATTAAAGATGAGAAAGAAAATGGCGAGGAAGCCGAGAAAGAGTCAGGAGAAAAGGAAGAGGAAGCAGAAGGTGACTTTTCCCTTTTTTCTCTCTCTGTTCTTTAACGACAGACCTTGATTGTAAATGGCTTTCTGATCGTTGTAATGATATGTTTCCAAACACATGTTATTTGTGCTTCAGATGGTGAGGAAGAGGAGGGGGAAGATGGTGATGATGCAGATATGGAGTGTGATGCAGAGGAAAAAGGAGATGATGCTGCTGAGAAGGTACTCGACCACTTGGCTCAAGTACACATCAGAATAACTTGGCTGAAGGTGTGGTTTTTAAATCCTAAACCTGTGTTCCTGTGTGTTTCAGGACAGCGACGACGATGAGGAGGTGGGGAACCTGCAGCTGGCCTGGGAGATGCTGGAAGTCGCTAAAGTCATCTACAAAAGGTGATTGAAACACTGTCCACGATTGTGAGGATGTGAATTTGATGGTCACTGAGCTCCAGCTTCATGTTAACTGATATTTATTTATTTATTTAAAAACAAGGAAAGAGCCTAAAGAGGATCAACTCATGGCTGCACAGGCTCACCTGAAACTGGGCGAAGTTTCTTCTGAATCAGGTAACAACAAGTCACTCAGTGAATCTTAGTTTTGCACACTTTATTTTTGTTGTAACTCGTAAATATGGAATACAGAAGCTGCCACAATAAAAATAAATGACTCAATAAGTAAGTAAACTTTATTTCTATAACACTTTTCAGAGACATAAGTCACAAAGTGCTTTACAAGGTCATGATACAACATACAAGAAGGAAATTATAGAGGATGAAGTGACCACCTGAGCTGCCTGTGTGAAATGCAAAACAAAAAAATACATTACATTAAATTAATTTTAAAAAATGAAAATAGAAAATTAAAAAAAAAAATATTAAGCGTACTTAAAATTTTAAGTGTAAACAAATAAAGGGAAAATAAATTAGAAAGTAAATAAATAGGGGAATTAATTCAGAGATGATGTATAAAGTTAAATTTAAGGCAAATTAAAAGCAATATTTAATTTAGTCACATTTTAGCAATTATTCAGTGCCTTTTTTAATATCATTATTTTTACATTTAATAAAATATTTATTTATTGAGTCATTTCCTTAATTTATTTTTAATGTCCACAGCTTCCGTTCTCCATAATGGTACAAATTTCCATGGGGTTGAGGGGCAGCTTGAGGTGTCTTTAATTGATTTTTGAATGGCTCATATTAGGTGATAATCAATCATGACAATTTTGATAATCATCAAAGTCATGTGTCAAGAAAAGGCAAACATTTGCTGGTTCCAGCTGTCACGTGAGGATTTGCAGCTATTCTGTGTAAGATAAGAATCTTTTATTAGTCCCACAGTGGGGACATTTGAAATTCAATAGCTGTTGGACACACAAAATGAGCAGTTTTTTTTAGACGTCACCTGGTTTCTGAGAAGCTAACCGTTTTGTTTCATAGGCTAAACAATTAAAACGAATGAATTAATAATGGAAATAATTGGCAGTTTCAGCCCTGACCCCTTCAGTCTTTACTATAACTGATATTACAACACACGTGCCTCAAAGACTGAACCTGTTTTACTGCTTAAATTCACTTCTTGTTGAGAAATGGGTCTTTAGTCGCTGACTTTCTCTTCCAGGAAATTACACCCAGGCGTTGGAGGATTTCCAGGAGTGTCTGAAGCTGCAGGTGAAGCACCTGGACTCAGACAGCCGCCTGCTTGCGGAGACTCACTACCAGCTGGGAGTGACCTACAGCTTAAACCTCCAGTACAGCGAGGCCGTCGAGGAGCTGAAGAGCTCCATCTCTGTCATAAAGAGCAGGCTGGGTACGCACAGGAAACATGGTCTCATGTTTTAAGTCATATTTCAGTCCCTTTAATCAGCCTTGTTTTCATTGTAGCAACAGGTGCCTCAGCCTTTGAAGCTTCGAGTATGATGCTAACATTCCCACTTTGCCTTGCAGACAAGCTGCAGGGGCTGCTCGACAAGGCCGAGGGCCCGGAGGCTCTACCAGACGAGAGGAAGGAGATGGAGGAGCTGAAGGCTCTGCTGCCAGAGATCCAGGAGAAGGTGGAGGACGCCACCGAGAGTCAGAAAATGATAAAAGCTGCTGCTGCTGAGGCTGCGAAGGCTCCACTGGTGAGTTGGGGATGGGGTCGTTTTCATTAAAATGTAAAGAGGCACAGAGGGCGTCTGCACACTGTTAGGCTCTTAATAAAGAGTTTATTTCTCTCCGCAAGGCTACGTTTCCATCTACCAGATCTTCCTCAGGCCTGAGGAGCATTTTTTTTTCTCTTACACCTGACTATTTTTGTCCCTAGTTTTGTGATGTCACTAGGTTACCAACCAATAGTGAGGAGTAATGTGATATATATATTGGGGTTTTTCCACCAGTCATCCCTTTGTATATAGTAAATTCACGTAAGCAGTGTTGTACTGAATGACTTTTGACCTCAGTTGAGACTTTCTGCAGGTGTAAATCAACAAGATGAACTGTATATAAGCTTGAATCTAACTTAAGTTCATGTACCTGTCAGGATGGAGGCTCCACTTCCTCTGCGTTCCCTGGCACCGCTGTGCAGAATGGAGACTCCTCATCCAGCTCAAAGGTGAGTCTCCTACTCTAATGACAGAAATGATTATTAAACAAAGTGGTGATGGGCATCAGTAGGTTTGTTTGGCGTCTGCTTTCACAGCCTCACACTGAAAGACAGAAACAGTCTTAATAGCAGTGTTAAAATCTGCTGTAAGATCACAAGAGTGACACAACGGGACCGGTTTTAGCAGTCTGTGTGTGCAAATTGGGATTAATAAAGTCGTCTGAATCTGACTGAATCTTTCACTCTTGCCGAGCACTAATCTGTCATTGTTTGTCTCTGTACCCAGATTAACGGCATGTCAACCAACGGAGTCAGCTCGACCAACGGCCACGCCTCCAAAGCTCCAGTCTCTGACATCTCCCACCTGGTCAGAAAGAAGGTGAGAGAGCTCAGATATTTGGTTTCAGTTCAATCTGAAAATCTGTTGTTGCACATCTGTTGTCAATCTCATTTGAATGAACCTGTCTGTTTCAGAGGAAGCCAGAGGACAGTCCAGTGAAAGAGAGCGTGGTGAAGAAGGTGAAGCAGAACGATGGTCAGAGTAACGGTGTTCACGAAGCCAACGGAGACACTAACGGACACGCTAACAGTACGGAAGTCAAGAGGTGAGAGATGTTGTCCACAGTACTGTTAATGAGCAACTATTTTGATCATCAAGTAATTGTTTTACTAACTTTTGAACAATAATAAACTGAAAAGCTTTGGATTTTTTGACTGTTGGTAGGTTTGTTTTCTGCTGTCGAGTCTAACTCAAACTTGTCTTCTCTTCCAGTCAGTGAAGCTGGACTCCTGCAAGTTTCCTTTCCATCTCTTGAAGAGATTCACCGACGTGCCGAGCTCTTACTGCCCCTACACTTGTTTGCCGACTGTAAATATGTGCATCGTTTTCTATGCCTGTTGTTAGTGTTTGTTCACAAATGTAACCTATAAAGTTAAATAAAACAGTTGATAAAGTTGTTTCATCAAACTCTGGCTTTAAAGTTTTCCCCAATTAAGATTCTCACAGTAGCTAAGGGGCCCAAAGTGTGCCAAGAAAATATCCCCCACACCATTACACCACCACCAGCAGCCTGAACCGTTGATACAAGGCAGGATGGATCCATGCTTTCATGTTGTTTACACCAAATTCTGACCCTACCATCTGAATGTGGCAGCAGAAATCCAGACTCATCAGACCAGGCAACGTTTTTCCAATCTTCTATTGTCCAGTTTTGGTGAGCCTGTGTGAACTGTAGCCTCAGTTTCCTGTTGTTAGCTGACAGGAGTGGCACCTGGTGTGGTCTTCTGCTGCTGTAGCCCATCTGCTTCAAGGTTGGACGTGTTGTTGGTTCAGAGATGGTGTTCTGCAGACCTTGATGGTAACCAGTGGTTATTTGAGTCACTGTTGCCTTTCTGTCATCTTGAACCAGTCTGGCCATTCTCCTCTGACCTCTGGCATCAACAAGGCATTTTCACCCAGAGAACTGCTGCTTACTGGATATTTCCTCTTTTTCAGACCATCCTCTCTAAACCCTAGAGATGGTTGTCTGTGAAAATCCCAGTAGATCAGCAGTTTCTGACAGACAAGCCCGTCTGGCACCAACAACCATGCCACATTCAAAGTCACTTAAATCACCTTTCTTCCCCATTCTGATGCTCAGTTTGAACTTCAGCTTCATGAAAAAAATGCTTTGTTTTACACCTGGATTTCGGAAAGTCAGGCTCTTGATAATTTGTTCCTGCATTACACAACATTTTTACAGCTAATGTAAATGCTGTCATGGCAAAACTAAGGAGACGAATGCCCTTCCTTAGGGATAGTTTGGATTTTTTGAAGTGGGGTTGTATAAGGTACTTATCCATAGTGTATTTGACAGTAACCAGTTTGGAGAAGCAGGCAGGAATACTGACACTGAAACTGTGCAATGTACTACTGTGGATAGGGGCAGCAGCAAATGTATTTTAGTCACCTAAAAAAGTTAGCAGCTTAAGTGTGAACTACATAAAAAAAATATTTTCACCACTTTAACTTAACATCAACACGTTTCCCACGAGGAACTGAAGCCATATATCGCTCTCTTGTAAGCCAGACTCCATTAACAAAAACAGTACTTTTAGCTCGAGAGCACAGGAGCTGCTGGTCTACCGCTACCTCAGTTAGTTTGTCTGTCTTATTGTGTGACTTTGGTGAATCCAAACTAACTAACAGTGAGGGTTTAGTGAAGTAAAATTATTATTGTTGACAATGGACTGGCTTCGAACAGAGAATAAATAACTTAAGTTCCTTGTGGAATGTCTGATGTTGAGGTAAAGCAGTAAAAGTATTGAAATATAGTGTACACTTGGAGTGATACTGATTTCATTCAGACCTCCAGGAAGTGCACCGGACTTTGAAGTCAATTTGACACAGTGGCCAAACTGTGTAACTACAAATTTCAGGTCTGTCTTGTGATGCCAAAGGACCCAAGAAGACCATTTCCTATGGGCATGACTTGTGAAAGAGATGTCGGTAAATCAGTGGATACATTTCTTGGAGCAACACAACCCTGGCAAAATAACACATTTCACTTTTGGGATTTGATCCACCCGGTCTGATAACATTTGGAAAGTTTAGGAGAACCACACAATTAAATCATTTTATCCCTGTTTAAGCTAGCGGAGCGCTAAACAGGAAGTAGCAACAAAGTCTGTTGTAGCTGAGCTTGCCCTATACTCCAATGATGTACACCTGGGAAGTTGAACTAATGTGGCTTAATGCACCAATGTGCAACTTCCAAGGAATAAACACCTCCAACACTGGATCCAGTTCTCATTATATATCCATGACATTTTAAAGTAGGACTTTTTTTTACGTGGCTAAGATACGTTTTGCTGCTTCCCCCATCTATAGCGGTGCATTGCTTGGCTTCTGTGGTGGTACTCCTGGCTGCTTCTCCAAACTGGGGGTGTGCTGACTGACACCTACTCTATGTAATACACTGACTGTGGATAAGCACCTCATACAACCCCACTGTAAAAAAAATCTGAACTAACCCTTTAAAACTACAGTCCCTTTTGGAGCAGGTTAAAATATAGGCACCAGTTACATTCAGCAATAATGAACTATGTTAGTGCAGCATTTGTTCTTGTCAGGTGAAAATTCACTACCTGTCAGAATCAAGAACTCGCTGCAGCGTGGGATCAACGTGGGATTTTAAAACGGACTGACACAAAGTGAACTCCACGTGGACTCAAACACCACAGTAGCCAGATTCATATTGAAACATATCAGCTTGTCAGGAACCAATTTTATTAATATCATTAATAATGTGTCATCAGCATCATCAATGAAATGAGTTAGTCTGTTTAAAGCAGAATCAAGTGTGCATTCATTGCCCTTCTTTTCTTGATGAACACGTCAGTTCCACAAAGCGAGGAAGAAAAAGGAAGAAGGGGAGGGGGGTAAGGGGATGGGGGGGTTCAAAGAGGGCAGGGACTGCAGTGAAGGAGGAAACGCAGGGAAAACGACGTCTGGCGGAGCAGGAATCTCCCCCTTCACTGGGATATGATTGGTTTTTCCCTTGTGCAAGAATGACAACAAAAAAAATCAAAACGAAAGAAATTCAAAATGGTGCTCTAAAAACAAAGATGAGAGGAAGAGGGGGATTGCTTGCTGGGATGTTGTGTTGGCTGTTGTTGTGTTGTTGTTGTTGTTGGTGGTTTGGTGGTTGTTGTTTTTTTTTTTTTTGTTCCGTAAAGCCACGTTAGGATTTGATGCAGTCGTCGTCGTCAGAGGTCTGGCTGCTGCTACTGGTTTCGGACTCGGAGCCCTCCTCGACATTCGCCTCCGCCACACTCCTCCAGGGGGTGAAGTGGAGGGTCACACCCCGCGCCCTCGGGAGAGCCCCATTCCTCTGCATGCCGTTCCTCTTCAGCTGGTCAAAAGGACACGGACAATTAGTGTGTGAATAAAGCAGAGATTAAAGGGATAGTTCGGATTTTTTAAAGTGGGGTTGTGAGACACAAACATTTTGCTGCTGCCCCTGTTGATACCAGTGCGCTGCTTATCTTCCTGACTATATGACAGTTATTGGCGCCTCAATTTCAGCGGTGAGAGCAGCACATACGTCACCATGACCGCATGCCTCATACCAACACATACATGTCAAGGAGAGAATGATAAGACAGACTTGATGAATTTTGCACCCTCAAATTAATTGTTTTCAATGTTGACGCATGGCAGGCGCACTCAAAACGCCAGAGCGCCCTCACAGCTCAAGATAAACCGAATTCAACTTTTGTAACGCAGCTGCACGCACCGTGTCATGTAAAAGGAACAACCAATCACAGCCGACATATCTTTCCCTTCTGTAAATATTCAGTCTGATAAATACGGAAAAGTATAAAAGATAAAATCATGTGTAGACCTTTTTTACTTTTTTACTGCCTTTACTTTTAAGCTCACAGTCATTATAAAGGCTACATACACATGCTGTATCTTATTTTTTTTTAGGACAATCTGGGCTAACCAGATTTGCCACCATTACATGTCCTACTATGTGCCTGTATTTTATATTAATTTTTATATCAATGAAAAAAACAAATCCGTGTGACTAAATTCTTACATTTTTACATGTATCTCACCATAGCAAGTTGGAAAAAGACATATTCTACCATATATGAAGAGGGGAGACTCTCTGGAATCTGGCATTATAAGAACCATGATGCTGGGACATTCTGTCACTTCACAGCTGTCCAAAACATGTGGTTTGTGCCAGGCGGACATGATTGCCAGTATTTTTTCATTATTTCAAGAAATTCCATTGACTCATTCACAAGTCAAAAATGTGTTTTATCTGAAACAAACATGCAATATTTACATCTAAGAGAACAGAAAAATAGTAATATTATTCCTCACTATATGAAGTGAAGATCTGTATAATCGTCAGGTTTTTATTTTGTAGACAATTGATCTGTATTTATAGCGTGATGGGATGACAGCACAATGATGTATTTGGTATCACTGGAAAGCTCCGGCCCTGCGCTTTCATGCGATATGCGTGGCATTTCTGTGACCCTACATTCGCGAGTAATCCATCCAAGAGTAATGTGTGTGCAAAGCTGTATGAAAGCTTTGTTATACATATACATAATACCGACAAGTGGTGGGTCTTGTCGGAAAGCTACGGTACCGCTGTTTCACGTGATATGCGTGGCTTCTCGCTATGACACACGGTTGCGGAGAAAATCAATAGAGAAGAACAGGTGTGAATTTGGACACACTTGGTGTCGTTTGGGCCCATAGGCCCATCCCTCTCCTCTGGAAGAACCCTCATTCACCAAGCTGGACTCAGTGGTTGAGGGAGTGATGCAACATCTCAAACTATGGAAACTAAGATTCACATTAAATGGCTCTTCTGATAAATTTATGAGAATTTGAAGTCAATTTATGGAATATATAAAAGCTAGAATCTAAACCCCCACTTTATTGATAACTCTTTGTGAAGTAAGTCACATTTACTTCTTATTTTACATCTTCTTGTAGCCGATCTTAATAGGAAAGGCCCTGATATTACAGTACACTAAAAAGTGTTTCTGAAAACACAGAAAAATAGGCAATGCAGTAACAGAATCTTGATTCATATTAGATCAGCGCTGCCTTGTTTGACAGTTTGACCGCAGTTCACAAGCAGTGATTGCATGATTGACAGCTCTGTTAGAGACTCCGCGGCCCTGACTGGTTGTTTTCATTCTTGTGATGTAAGGCCATTAGAAATTCTTCAGGGCAATAGAGTAGGCAGGAGGGTTTTTTCAGATTATATCTCATTTAATGCTGTCAATATTATAAATAATATTATACAGTGACAGTTTCAGCAAATATGACAAGTTGTTTTTTTAATTAAAGTTACTAACTACAGCTTTAAGTACAGAAACAGACACAAGGCACTTCAGCTTTATTGTCTAAGTGTTCACCTGTTCAGTTTTAGTCTGAAACTCTCTCAGTTCATCCTCCGTCAGAGGCAGGAAGTTGTCATCATTTTCTGGATACTCCTGCCAGCCCATGGCCTTCAGCAACCTGGAAAAGTACAGCAATTTTCTGCTTAATTGATTGTTGTGAGAGAGAGTGTGTGTGTGTGTGTGTCTGTCAGTGTACAAGGCTGTTAGCAGCGTCCTACCTGTGCTCTGCCTCCAGGGAGCTGGACAGGTGTTCGGTGTCTGAGTCACTGAGGGAGTAGGACAGACCGTTCTCGTGGCAGACTTCCTCGCTGTAGGCTTTGGGCTCTGGGGTGCTGCTTTCACCCTGAGAATATTCACACAGAAACATGCTTAGAAAAACTCCTCCAACTGCAAACAGTCTGACACACAGTCAAAAGCAGAGCAAAGTAATAAAATAAAGCCAAAATGTCTGTGTATTTTTGGATTTTTTAAAAATACATTTAGCTGTTTAATTTAGCACTTTATCGGAGTTGAATGTATGAACTGTCCTTTACATACAGACAAAAAGTGTGGCCCTCTGTTTGGGACTGTGACATTATGAAAATCAAAAATTGGATTCCACTTGCAGAGAATTACCAGGTCACATTTTCTTAACTCTGTCATCACCTGTAACTACTGCGCTGTCCTGCGTGATGGTGTACGAAACTTAAACCAAACTGCTGCCTACCTCTCCCGACGTTCCCGGGCTGCTGCTTGTCGTCAGCTCTCCAGTGCCCTCGTCCTTCAGAGCTCGCAGGAACTCACTCTTGCGGTCCGGACCACGCCGCATCAGCTTCAGCCTCGACGGGGCAATGTCTATGGGAGGAGTCGTGCTGGAAGGGTGCTGCGGGTGTGACGGTGCCACAGGAGGGGAAAGAGGGAGCAGGAGAAGAAGAAAAGAAAATCAAGCATGTTAATGTAATTCTTTTTTTTAACTTAGACACCAGTTTATCAGCTATGACATCTATTTGAACAGTAAGATTTTCAGAGGAGGAAGCAGAGCCAAACCCCCCCTCCCCCCCTTTTTTTTAGATAGTTGATTCAAAACACACATTACACATGGCTTAATAGCGACAGTTTCAAACACACACTTCACTATAACTCGCAGCATTCACACACAAAGCACTTGTCTTTATCTGGACACATTTTCCCCACAAATACAACATGCTAATGTTTTTAGCACAAGCCTATGGCATTTTACATTGTATAAATTAGCCTAGCAGCTGGCAGACTTTTCCTCTACTCATATGAAGCCAGTGACAACAGCAACATTTAACAAAGGTAACATTACAAAATTTTGGCTCCATTACAGCTCACAAGGTTCACAGACAAAACAACTGTCTTGTACTAAACACGTTTTCCAAACAAATATAACATGCTAACATTATTAGCGCAAACCTATGGCATTTTACATTGTATAAAATAGCCTAGCGAATAGCGGGGATTTGCTCTACTCAAATGAAGCCAGGATAAATCACACACAAGACTTAAAATGCTATTTTTGTGGAGGCTTTATTGTCTTCACAATTTATTGTTTATCTGTGAAATTAAAGTAAATAAAGCTTTGTTTCCACTGAGGGAAATGGTTTCAGCTTACAAAAATAAACAGGAGGTCTGTATCGCTGCAAAGCGCAGTTGCATTTCTGGGGAGGTGCACGTCAGGCAACAGCTCTAGAAAGTGTTGCTGGAGAACTTGTGTGAGTGAGTGAGTGAGTGGGGTTGAGCTGTGTGGAGAGTGTGAGAGAGGAGAGATGCGCACTGGTATGTGTCATGTAACGCAACTTGACCCTATATTGATATAAACGGTTGCTTGAAAATATGTCGACATATCAGACATAGTCATGATATCGCCCAGCCCTATGCTGTAATAAGACATTTTGGACCAAACTGTAGTTGCAGACATGTTCAGTGTTGCTGTCTGTTCAGAGTTTATGACCACAGATAACATTTTACGACACTGGACAGAAGACAGCACTTCGACTGCTGCAAAGGAAAACTTCATGTGCACATATGAGAAAGCATCTCAGTCACAAACCACACTAACACATAATTACTATGGTTAGATAAAACCTGTGATTTACTCACACAGTCACGCATGCAGCCGTAAGAGCTACACTGGAGTTTTACGTGTCTGCTTGCTGTGCAGTTTTACATGTCAGCAGGGAGTCTGAGCACACTGCATCATGTTGGGGTTGGAAAATCCCTGAATGAGGTCATTTATCCGTCCTTTCCCTACTGTCTGTCCTCACCTCTTTCGGGGTGTTGTGCTGTGGTGCACTGACTGGGGTGCTGGGTTTGGCTGCAGAGACGGGGCTGGTGAAGACTGAATCTCGGCCTGGCATGTGGAGGCCAGACTTAGTGATCTCTCTACCACCGGATTTCCACTGGGTGCTCTGGAAGAGAGGATGAATCATGAGTCACAAACAGAGAGACGGTTTCCATCACAGTATAGCACCTACATAACTGGTACTGACATGAAGCATGCAAGACTCATCTATGTTAAGGGAAACCTTGGTAGTTTTTGTGTCTGATGGGAACAACATTTTTTGAAATTGGTCTAGTATTGAGCAGGAAGGCTGCAGCCGGCAGCTACGAAACAGTCTGGAATGTAATCTTCGAGGCATCTGGCACCGTCATGTAGGTCCACTGTTTGTTTTGGCCTCTGACAGGCTCTGATTGTTATCTTAAGTGTCTGAAATTATCACAGAAATGATCCCCACAGATAAATAAACTCATTCTCATTCTTAAGTCCTGCAAGTTGAGTTGTTGTAGGAAGACAACAACAAAGAGACCTGATTAACAGAAAGGCTGTTTCTCACACATTCATTTATTTGTGGCAGCCAACCAAAATATCAGCATGCGCTGCCACATTTTGATTTACAATTTCTGGAGCTGGACCGTCATTCTGAGCGCTGGAATACACATACAGTATGGTTATTTAAAGCCCTACACTTCAGAGTGCAATGCGTACTCTGGGCACAGACGGAGCAGCAGAACGCAAGGTGCCGTAAAAGTAAAACTTAAACACTCATGAATTCATATAGAAATAGAGTGCTTTACTTCTTAGAACAACAGCACTTTCATTTTAGCACTAGCCATCGATTCTCCAGTCTAATTTTGATGAAACCAGCTGTGTTCCTATGGAAACTGCTCACCCCGCAGTCCAGCACTACGGCAAAAAGTTTGCTCCTATAATCCATCAATCTGATCAGCTCTGATTGGTCCAATCATGAAGTGATCGAATGATGAATTCTCCAACCTGAGACTCTAACTCAGCAAACTGCTGCTGAGGAAAAAAAAAACTTCACCAGAGTTGAAACTGTGTTGCCTTCACAAACGCAAAAAAACTTCAAATTCACAGAGGGGACACAGAATGATCACAAAGAGACGCAATTTCAAAAACTGTTGTTCCCATTACATAGACACAAAAACCTGGGAAATATGGGTCCAGGCTGAGAAATACAGAAGTTTGCCTTTGATAAAAAAATGCACAAAGCACAGCAAGACGTACTTTGGTGGGGGCCACGGCAGGCTTTGGGACCAGGTTCTTGTAGACGCTGGAGCCTGCGATGGGAGTTTTGCTGCCGTTGGTGGGCAAGGCGCCAGCAGTGGCAAACCCCGCAGAGAAGGCTGTGCTGGGGTCCTCCTTGGAAACCTTCTTGATAACCAGCATTTTGGACACCATCTGTTTGCCACTCGGGGGGTTTTCTGGAACATAGTGATGAAATGTTACAAAGCTGTAAATTTAAATTTCTACAGCCAGGAGAAGTATCCAACATCCATCACAGTATCACTAAAATGTACGAGAAAATTATGACTAAAACACTGAATTCCACTGACTAAAGGCCTTTACACACCAAATCCATATTTTTCATCCCAAATTGTTGAACGTTTAAGAATAAATATGACCTCAGGTTGTGTCAAACTTGTTTATACACTGACCCGAAACTTCATTCATCATTTAAGTGCCAAACAAGTTCAATTTTCTGCATTATGTGAGAGCTGTTTGAAGTGGTGAAGAAAATGGGGCGTAACCTGCAAGGCACATACATCTGCACCAAGAAAGAGGAACAGGGCAGAAGTGGACAGCAGGTCAGCAAGAAAATGTCAATTCAGGTCGAGTTAATTGCATTTATAAAGTGCAAGTAACAAGAGTTATCTCAGGACATTTTTCATATAAAGCAGGTCTAGACCATTAAAGACAGAAGAGGAAAAATATAAAAAGCAATGTCCATCCATCCAATTTCATCCGCTTATCAAAGTTTGGGTCGTGGGGGCAGCAGGCCGAGCAAAGTACTTCCGACATCCCTCTCTCAAGCAACACTTTCCAGCTCCTCTGGGGGACCCCGAGGTGTTCCCAGGCCAGATGAGATATGTAATCCCTCCAGCAAGTTCAAGGTCTGCCCCGGGGCCTCCTACCAGTGGGACGTACTCAGAACACCTCCGGGGTTAGGTGCCTAGGAGGTGATGCCTTAAAACCACCTCAACTGACCCCTTTTGACGTGAAGGAGCAGCAGCTCTACTCCGAGCTCCCTCTGGATGTAGGGCCAAGCCACCCCACCCCAAAAGCAATGTCCTTTTTGAAATCTTCCACGACAAAGAGAGGGTAACATTCAGCACAACAGCAGAGTGCAATTTATTAGCCACACAGTTTCGCTTATATGTCAGGTAGCTGCAATACCAAATGCAAGACGCCAGCAGAGAGTAGTGACAACCAGGGAGGTAACTCTAGTGAAAAGACGCAAGTGGGCAAATGTGTCTTTACATTTTGCCTCATGTTGTTAATTTTTGCAACAAATAGAACAATAAAATGCAGGTGATGGATATGAAAATTATGGACTTGGTGTGCAAAGGCTGTAAATCTCAACTAAAACAAGACAAAAATGTGACTTAAAATAAACAACACTCTTCAGTAAGCAACTAAAACTGAATTTGAGGATGAGAGGCTGTTAAAACTTTTTAAACCGTCTCTTATTTATTCAAGAATTGAAACCCAGCTCTGACTGGGAGCTCTTACCCCACACTCCAGCATGGGGAGCCACTGCTCGCATCTGAGTCCCAGGCTTTCCAGTTGTTTCAGGGTTGAGGGAAGGCTGAAGAGACAAAACACCTGCATTAAATACCTTGGCATTCAAATTTTGTATTTTCAAGTTGTGTTAACATCAAATAATCTGAGTGTGTTGTTGCTGACAGGGTGAAGTTTGATGGGTTAGTGACAGGAAACTCTTAATACATAATACTCATGATAGATTTTGTATCAGGAGGTAAACATGGGAAGAAAATGTAAAATGAAAATGTTTCTAACAATTGCTCTGCTTATCTTAGGTCAGGTGTGAACAACCACTGTTTCCCTAAAAATACAGCCTATATTCAGAGCTGACTGAACCCTCTTTATTAAACGATCCAAACCGCTTTGTCATTGAAGAACTATGTTGAGGTCAGCGGCATGCTTTAGAAAAACCCAGCGAAGGTTATCTACTCACAAAGTCCTCTTCCACAAATTTCAGCTTGTCGTCCTTGCCGTCTTTGCGTTCCTCGTTGGGGAACTTGTCCTGGTACGAGGTGCCCTTGCGGGGATGAAAGTTGCCATTGCGCTGCCGGTGCCCCGCCTGCCTGTCCCTGTCGCCTCCTACCCGCTTGGGGTGGCGTCCCTGGTGGTGGTGGCCGTCCTGGGGACCCCGCGGCGCTCCATGCCAGCTGGGTGTTTCCTTCCAACAGGAGCCCCCCGCCAGCCCACCGTGCCCTCCTTTGGCCACCCCAGAGTCCACAGAGTCATGCCTCAGAAGCAGAGAAGGCTGCTGCCATCCGTCACCTGGAGAGAGAACAAATGTAGAGGGTGTATAAGAACGATGTCATTATGCTTTAGTAAGTGCTGAATACCAGTGATGTGTGGCTTTGACAGAAAGACGATAAAGGTTTCTCTTCTGATATAACATCCAAACAACTTTAATCTTTGTCAGTGCTGAACGTCAATCACTAACTTGGAACATGAGCTAATGAAATCAAAGCAAATCAATAATTCTGTCATCAGTTAGTTACTAAATGCAATGCTCAACATTAGCAGCTGCCAGGTTGCGAGAGTTTTAAGAAATTGGCAACCACTTCTTTGCTTCAATGGCAACCACTTTTTGACATCTTATAAAAATTCAGATAGCACACAAAACGAGCAACCCCAAATACTTTCCAGCTCCTCCTGGGGGACCCCGAGGCGTTCCCAGGCCAGATGAGATATGTAATCCCTCCAGCATGTTCTGGGTCTGCCCCGGGGCCTCCTACCAGAGGGACGTGCCTGAAACACCTCTCACAGGAGGCGCCCAGGAGGCATCCTGATCAGATGCCCAAACCACCTCAACTGACCCCTTTCGACATGAAGGAGCAGCGGCTCTACTCTAAGCTCCCTCAGGATGTCCGAGCTCCTTACCCTATCTCTAAGGCTGAGCCCAGACACCCCACGGAGGAAACTCATTTCAGCCGCTTGTATCTGCGATCTCATTCTTTCGGTCACTACCCAGAGCTCATGACTCTGATGAATATGACCCTGTTTGTCACGCTTGACTAATTTTTTTTTTCTTGTCCATTTTATTGGCAGATAAGAAGATGATGTTGTTCCCAAGGACATCCCCTTATAATGCACCTATCTAAAGACTTGCTCTGTTTATTTAATCATTGAATATGAATGAGATTTAAAAGCTATCAAATACATCTTATTATCATTTAAAAAATGACAATTAAAATGATGAGTTATCATAGATTAGGACGACATTTTTATGGCTCTGTCTGTCAAAATTACTGTCTACAGGGTGCAGAGACAAATAATGAGTCAACAGATTGTCAACTTCCTGCAATAAAACACACCAGCAGTTAGTGCCCAAACTGCTAAAAGATACTAGGATTGAGATCTTCACGGTAGTTACTGTCTCAGAAAATATCACGTTCTATGGTGTAATGGTACACAGTATTACACAGTCAGTTATCAGTTACAATCACCCTTAAAGGAATGAAAGCAGAAGGGTTGTTTTGGTTAAACAAACACTTTGAGTGAAACGTGGCACCATTTTTTTTTTTTTTTAAATCAAAAGGACGTGTTAAAGGAGATGTGAGCACACAGATGAGGCTCTCTGTCCAGTTGCTTTTCTTTGTTTTCCCAATACTGATGGTATAATGACCGTCAATTTTCGTACCACAGTATACAGTTTCATAGCACACAGCTGCAACCCTAGAAGAGACCTTTCCAATTCAACATGTCTGACTGACACTGCACACCAAACGCAAGTAGAGACACATAAAGCTGCCTTTCTGCATGGCAATGGCAACGTGAGGTGAGGGACACAGTGAGACACCCCTGAGACTGTGGGACAAATCAGTGAAGAACCTGTCAAACAGGAAGTTTAACTAACTCAAGATTCCTCCTTGGACACGGGAGTGAATTTAGCCACTGCACCTGAACGCATCCTGGTGTTATAACTGTTTATCACCACAATAAAACCCTACATGCAGAGCAACAACACTGCGGAAACTGAGACGCAACACAACTGAATGGAAACACGAGATTTCACCAAACACAGCAGCTCACTGGATCTCAGTTTCAGGAGGACATGAACAACAACAAACTGGCACCACGTTTCTTAGCTCACACAACGAAGCACACACATCAGCAGAGCAACACTGTGTACGTGCAGTGTACAGACGCTGATCTGTACACCGGTGACGCCAAATAATCCTGAGAGAACGGACAGATGGTTTGAATAAGTGTGAGCACAGGAGGCGATACATGTCATGTAAACGGAAGCCTCAAAAGGAGACAGGGCTCCAACGCCACCTGTCTGCTGCTTGCAACCCTGCTGCAGCACCTCTGTCTTCGAAGCAGGTGGCCTTAATTATGTCCTTTTCCACTACAGGGACCCCAATTATATCCACTTTCAGCAGAGGTTTGCTGCTCGCCATAATCTTCAATTTCACACGATAAAAGTCCAGCATAAATATTTCAGTAGAACATCACATAACTCATGAGAGTTAGAGACATATCCAGCATTATCCTCATACTGACAGCTTCATAAAAGGCTCCTTTTAGCAGATAAAAGCCATTTAATTATCTCCTAATTCTACTTGTGTAATCACAACTAACTGTGACCAGCTCTGACAAAAAACTGAGTGTTCAACTCTGGCATTTGTCTTCATCATCAAACGCCTCAGGAGGTGGTTTAGATGCATTCTAGCCCAGGGGTGTCATTTTAGTTCATGGGCCACATACAGCCCGATCTGATCTCAAGTGGGCCGGACGAGTAAAACCATTGCATAATCACCTATAAATAACAACACCTCCAAACTTTTCCCTTTTCTTTTAGAGAAGAGAAGTACAAGAAAACATTCATCCATTTACAAAGCAGAAGATGAACAGGATGAAATGTATTTTGAGAAAAACGAGTGCAATTTCAACAATATGTCTCAGTTTTTCCACATTCAGTCAGTCAACCACTCACTGTCATTACATGTGCATTTATCCATACATTTCCACTTATAATGCTGGCGTCACCACACCAAACTGAGGTGGAAGCTATTGAGGAAGCAGCTGAAGTCATCCCCTGCCTTACAAACCATTTACAGATCTTAAGTTTTGACAGTGCTTTAGTGACAGCGTTCCACCATTATTGTTTTAAAATACAAGTCAGATACAGACAGATAATATTTTGCACATCGTTCAGTATCTTTAAATATGACCACAATATGTATTCATTGTTTTTTGAGAGCTGTATCTTGGTCAGAGTGGAAGAGCCTATGAGGCAGGGTACTCGAAAAACTGTCCAGATATACTCTGAGCGACATTAAGATTCAGGGAGCCTATTAAGCCACTCATCAAGCCGAAGGAAGGCTTGCTGTTGCTCTGAAAATAGGTCTGAGGTGCACAAAGTTTCACAAAAATAGAGCCTGGGTGAGCAGTTTTCCTGCAAGCAATGAGTCGATTAGCCTGTTTCCTGGCGGACGGGGCAGGTTATCTTCACTGGGAAAAACTGAGACAATCTGATGTTTGCTTTTTAATTGCTGTTAAGCCTAGTTCACATTACACAATTTTCACTGCGATTTTGACGTCGCAGAGGATCTTGAGAGCCACCTTGGGTCGGAGGTGAGTCAGCAGATAGTCTGCCACACGA
>NC_065526.1:16692337-16763644 GCF_006386435.1 Epinephelus moara | reverse complement strand
AGAGCATCAGCCAATGAGAAGCGGGATACATCCAACGTCAGCACGCAGGAGGATGGAGGAAATGTGAGGAGGACAAGCTGCAGGGTTGTCACTTGCCAGGTCTGCTTATTAGCCGTGACTTTGGACTTGTTTCTAAAGTGGAGTTGCTTATTTGGGCTTGCTCTCTTAACGTCACCTTTCTCTGTATATATCCGTCTAATAAGTTATTTAAACGCATGACACTCGCTTCTTTTGGGCTTGTTTCCACAGCCCTGGTTGCTTGTTTTTCTCCCAAGATCTGGCAAAACTGACAAGCCGGCAAGCGACAACAACAATGGCGGTGTCCACAGGATCACGGGGAGCGGGTTGTGTTTGCCCCAGGCCCTGGAGGCAGATCTGATTCAACAATGGGAAGAATATCCATGCCTTTACGATGTGTCGTCTCCGCGTTATCTGGGGCTCTGTCGGCGAGGGCTCGGTGGACAAATCTTGAAGTGTGCACACACAGGTCGTAACGCAGTTGGCGAGACTCCCGATGACAGAAACACACGTCGCCAGGTATGAACACTCAAAAGATTACAGTAGTCTCCGCGACGCGAATAAAGACGCGTGAACTAGCCTTTATTCGCATCTTGTCTAGTTAGGAAGAGGTGTTTGTCTTCACAAGTGCATTGATAATACGTGTGTAAAGTCATTCTTTAGGAGCGGGAAAATGTCTGTCTAGCTCAATGGTACTCAGACGGTGTGCTGTGATGCTAATCCAGGTGTGCCGTGGGATTTTGTGATAACCACACAATCTCATTACAATATTCAACTGGGCCTACACAAAAAGTTATGCATTATTAACTGACTGTATCAGTATGATGTGCGCACCTATTTCCTGATGAAGAGGCAAACTCTAGCTAAAAATAATTTAATTTAATTTAAAAAACCTTCACGGGGAACCTATTTGTTGCTGTTTGTGCATAGGAATTTTAAGTGTGTGAAACATCAAAAGCCCTGATTGGCAGCCGTGAGCTGGACAATGGATCGCTTTATTGTACGTAGCAAATTACAACAAAGCACCAGTGAAGGCGACCTACCACTGAAAGCATGAGTAGTAGACAGTAGATAGTGTAACAGTATCTTATTTTTATTGTCTTATGTCATGATAAGAGTGATAACACACACTGTAGAAGCTATTGTGCACAGATATAAATACAGGTGTGCCTTGAGATTTTGGCTTGACCATTGGCGTGTCTCGGGCACAAAGAGATTGAAAACCTCTGCTCTGGCTGATAGTAGGGATGGGCATTTTTAGAACTTTCCATATTTGAGTGCTCGCATCAAATTATCATCGAGGGACTCACCGCCCCAAAAATAAATATAAATATTTACAAACATCACTCTTATGCCTTGTCATCATTCTGCCTGTAAGACTGAGAGGTCTGATTGAAAATGTGGATTGTTACGTGCAGCTGCACAGATATATCAGCTTTGCTAAATGGATCTGGACAGAAGTTACATTACTACATCCCACAAGTTGTTTATTTTTGGCAGTTATTAAAGGTTGACCTGGAGGTGCATAAAGCTGCCAAGATGAACTGTAATTAATTTTTTGGTCTGGCCTTAAGAGTTAAATATGTGTACTTAGGTGTAAATGACAGTGTCTTAAATCTCCCTCATCTCTCTGTTGGTTTTGTTGCACATGACGGGTGGGACAGCTTACACTGTTTTCATTCTTATTCGTCCACATAGTTTAGTGACATCACACAACTCCCAACAAAGCCTTTAATATTTCTTTAGCGATGATTTCGTGACACTGTGCTGCGCTAGAGTTAGAAGATTCAGCTACTAAAGTCATCATGGTTTCATCCTTTGTGCTCATACAGCTGCTGTCCTTTACACAGTTAAGCCCTGTAATAAGAGCGACAGGGTGAACAATAAGAGGGCAGCTGCTCTGAGCTGTTACCTGCTGGAGCACGCAGCGAGCCGTTGTTAAAGAAGCCATCAGAGGAGTTGTGGCGGCGGCGGCTCACAGCAGTTCGGCCGTCTCTGTGGTGGTGGGGCTCACCTTGTTTCTCAAGGTTGGCAGCAGGGGACTGGAGGAGGACAGAAAGGGGACAAGGTCAGTCAAAGTGGGACTCTACATTGAGATGGTGTGACGACACATAACAGATAACTACAGATGATTTTTCAGGACATTTTTTTTTCTTTCCACTTTATCTTTGTCCTTGTGAGGAAACTGAAATTAGGAATCCTCTTCATACTCCGAGTTCATCTCCGACTCTGAGTGAAACTGTCAATGTAGGGATCTATTCTTAGGGATAAGAATAGACATCACAGGAACTGAAAACAATCTTGGAATGCTTTATCATGAGAAATGTGCTGCTGAGGAAGCCAATAAGATCCTAAAGTCGCTGCACTGACACAGCTGCGTGTTTCATAACACTGACTGCCAACGCTCAGTTCCATCTGAATCACATCCTCGTCGTCAGCTGAGGTTCAAAGATCAAACAAGACTGTGTTCTTCAGCCTGGCCCAGCAAGCGTCATCTAAAGGAATTTTTATCACTTCTACAGACGACAGACAGCGGCATGATGTACAGAAAACCTACAGTGGGAGAATACACTGCAGCTCCAACACTGGCAAGCGTATCCAGACTAATCCCTGAAGGCAAATGACATTGAGGTGAAGTCATGTGTCAGCAGGAAAGTGACTGTGCACTTGTTTCTGTCTTGACTCTTGATTTCACAGACAGGCCACATAGCTGGACAACTTCCTGACTCACAGATTACACTGCTCTGGACAGGAGAGACACATTCACAGTCTCAGGCGGACAGTCAGACCGCTCAATACCTTTTTTTAAAGACGGACACAAATCAATCCAATCGTTCGTCTTCATGTCTTTCAAGAGGCAATTTCTTTTGGTTGTCTATTTATATTTTCATACAATATTCAATCCAAACTAAATGTGGCAGATACAGTTCGGTTCCAGACCCCGAAATTGCAACCACGTCCCAAATTATGCCCAGCAATTAAAATAACTCTGGTGCTGTTTCTGTGAATTGCTGTTTCTCCTGCTGGAGTCAATCCGAGACGTTGTGGGTGAGAATAAAGTTCGGACAGTCTGGGACAACTTAGACATAGTGTCAACAGTCTAATCAGTGCTCATGGTATTTGGTTAAACGGCCTTATGAGAAATAGAGCTGCCATTATTAGTCTATTAATTGGCAACTATTTTTATCATAAAATAATCGCTTGTCATGTTTGTAAAAGCAAAACAGCCAAACGTTTTCTGGTTTCATGCTTCTTAAACGTGAGGATTTGATGTCTTTCTTTGTCGTAAATGATAATAAACTCAATAGTTGTAGATTTTTTAAACAGTTGGTCAAATAAAACATAGCATTTGCAGACGTCAACTTGAACTACACAGGGTATGTTTCACTTTATTGACAAAACAATTCATCAAGGAAATAACGGGCAGACTGATCATTACTTGCAGCCATAGTGAGAAGCACTAACCAGAGGAAAAACTTGGCTCGCTAATTAATGTTATCCAGTCAGCTTTCCTTGTCTGTTAACAAACATCTGCTGAATGGATAACGCCAGAAAGACTGAGCAGTCAGTCTTCAATAAATCTTCTTTATGGGCTCAAACATTTCTCATAATTACGCACAGCCTCCCCCTTATTTCATTGGTTAGTGTCCATGTTATAATGCTTAACATACTTTGTACTGTCTGCTTGTTATTTTCCTATATTAGGAAAACACCATAAATTATGTAAGATGTAGTATCGATTGCAGAAACTTACTTAACTTATTACAACTGTTAGAGAACATAGCTTCAGTGTTAAGTTAAACTTGTTTTATTCCTTCTAAAATAAAGTATAAAGCAATAAACCCTTTTATCTTTTTGTTCTTGTCGCTGTCTCACGGGAATTTCTCTGTCCATTTAAGAAGGTATTCTACAGTGTTAATGGCTGATCGCTTTGTGTTTATTTTTTATGTACATCTTTTGCACATTAGGCTACATTAATAAATGACTCCGGTGTGGTGAGTGTGGTTGTCGTAAGCTCAGCACTGATGCCTGTCTCTCCTCCGAGCAGCACAGGAAAACACCATGCACCACAGATGAAAGCAAAACGCAAGACACTCTAACACTGAGCTGAAATGAAACAAGTGCTCATAACTTATGCAAATTACATAAATAAACAGTCTAATAATGTGTCTTGCTGTTGTTTATGGCATATGGTGTTTGGCGGTGGCAGCAGTGTGCAGTGTGGGGGAGAAACAGAGGTTGAGAAATAACTATGGCTTCACTTGTTGCGCTGCTCTGCATGAAAGCTTTGCCACTAAAATCACCTGTTTGACAGCTGACGTTAAACAAAGCAACGGTTAATGCTCTATGTAGCTCAATTTAGACTATTCCCATTAGTTAAAAAATATCTTGACTGGCCCCCGTACTAATCTTTGAGATCAGATTGGGAATCAAATCCTCTGCCACAAAAAATGGTTATAAACTGAATGAATAATGGAATAGTGACAAAAAAATGCCACTCAGTCCGAGTATCAGAATAATAAAAAGATAAATAACTGATAATGTTAATATAAAGGCCAAGCAGGTTGAGTGGGGACAGAGCCTTCTCAGTGGCGGCCCCAAAGCTGTGGAACAGCCTACCTTTCCAGGTTAGAGCTGCACAGTCTGTTGAGCACTTTAAAACATTACTGAAAACCCATCTCTTCTCCTTTGCATTCAGTCCCAACTAGGCGAGAATCCTTGGCTTTTTCTCTTTTTACTCTTTTATTTCCTTTTTTATTCTAATTTTAGTTACTTACGATTTCCTTTGTTTTATTTATTATGATATTTGTGTATGATTATTTTATATTTCAATAACTGTACAGCACTTTGGTCAACTGAGGTTGTTTTAAAATGTGCTTTATAAATAAAGTTTGACTTGACTTGACTTGACTTGACTTGAGTGTTTGTTGTCCACAGCAGTCAAACTAAGTAGTTTCAGAAAACTGCATCACTTCAGCTTTTGGCAAGGCAGCGTTTATTTAACCCTTTGAAACCTGAGCAGATTGGCTTAATTTCTCTCAAAAACATGGTAAGAAGGGCAGTGAGCAACGAAGGAAGAAATGACCCAAAACAAAAAAAATTTAAAAAAATGATAATTAGTAAAAACACAAAAATAAAAACAATAAAATTAGTTAAGAAAGAAAGAAAGAAAGAAAGAAAGAAAGAAAGAAAGAAAGAAAGAAAGGTAAAAACAAAACAAGGCAATGACGTGGAAAAGTGCTTAAAATTTATTTTTTAAAAATTTAAAAAATAAAGAAAAATTATTGATGTCAGGATGTCGGTGACTTAGTGGGTAGAGCAGGCGCCCCATATACAAGGCTGTTGCCGCAGCGGCCCGGGTTCGAGTCCAGCCTGTGGCCCTTTGCTGCATGTCATCCCCCTTCTCTCTCTCTCCCCCTTTCAAACTTACGTGTCCTGTCCATTAAAAGGCAAATGCCCCAAAAAAATATCTTTAAACAAAAAAAGAAAAGTGATGTCGCTCCAGGCTTCAAAAGAAAAAGAAAAAAAAAGAAAAAACTTCATACAGATCTGTCTCCACCCTGAGCACCTAAAATCAGTCCTTCCAGGAATTCGAATTTTTCCCTTTTAGAAACACCACTGTATATTGAGTGCTGCTGGGATGGAAAAAAATAAATAAATCACAAAACTCCTCCATAAAAAATCCTCTGCCAGAACACTGAGTTGGAATTTGATGTTATTAATATGTTTTCTTTTCTTCCATCAGTCAGTCTGTTTCATGAGCGTACACAATGTCTGGGTGACCCTCTGCTGAACCATGAACTGACAGCGCTGTCAGTGCCCAAGGGTGACTCGCCGCTGACTACACGCAAACGCACACACTCAGGTGTACAGACACACATTTGCATCAGGTGCTGGAGAAGTGACACTGACAATTATAATTTCAAGCTCTGTCTGTCTCAATCACCATTTTCTTCCTGTGATCAACTGGCACTCACTCAAATACATACAGCACACACACGCACACAAACGCACACATACACACCTTGGCAGGCTGGGGCGTGGAGAAGTTAAGCCAGGCAGGGACAAAGTCATGCTGCGCCATTTAGGTCCAGTGTTTCCGGTCAGTGGATCGAGGCATCAAACCTCATGGCCAGGATCTGACAGAAGAAACAGACAGCAGGAATGACATCTTTTCAAATTCAGCAGACACATAAATCAAATCCCCTCACACACCCATCCATCTTTGATTTCATGTCATTTCTCTCAGGTGTTTGCTCTACCAGCTATTTAGAAATTCACCGCATAAAGGTCTCCCTCAAGAACCAAAAAGAGTCCTATTCTTAGCAGAAAACAACAAAGCTCGACTTGCTGCAGCTGTGCCTGTGAAGCTGATAACTGGTTGACAGCCTGGATGGAAAATATCTTGTGCTGCATAATACAAGTATTATTTTTACAATGTGTAAATGTGATAAATTTATAAATCTCTTCATGCTCAACTTTCTCATTTTAACTTTAAAACCATTATGTGTACAGGGTGGAAAATTAACACCTGCTCCCCACAAAGTGTTGACTTGTAGAGGACCACGCTACAGCAATTAATTTCACAGCTACTGAGTGCGTGCATGTTTGCAGCGGCCAAGTCGGCCAGGTGAAGCTTTATCATTACCCCAGAGTCTGTGGCTCTGAAGTCCTCTGCCTCCTCTCTCGGTCCGGCTGGGCTCGGTTCCTCAGGCCTGTTGGCACTGATCACAGAGTGTGTGCACTGACAGACGGGGAGTAGCGCGCCGACGACCCCCTCTCCACCTCCTCCAGGACAGCACAGCCCCTTTACGCAGAGGCAGATCCCTTCGTCCAGGGTGAAACACTTGGAGGTGGGTCAAAAGGTCGCAGGAATGATCTGGAATGGCGATCCAGAGAACTGGCCGAGCAGGAAGAAGATTTCAAAGCAGAAGCGCTATGACAGACTGAATCTCCTCTTTGAACCAGATTCCCAAACAGCTCCTGTGTAGGTCACGTCTCTGATGAATTCTGAGTGCTAACGTTTCCAATCCAGGTATTTTTTTTCCAAGCAGAGTGAATCCTTCACCAATTCATTTGAGCCACCTGCTCTTATTATAAAGACTCAAAAGCTGATTGGACTTTATGCTGAATGGCAAAAATGATTTGACAGGTGATGTGTCTGAGAGGAAGAGCCAGGTTGTCTTATTATTAATGTACGGAAGCAGTCTGTGAAGGTTGTCCGCCCTGTAACATGGACAGCAGTTTGTGCAGCAGTTCCACTTTGACACCAGATGAGGGGAGACAGACAGGCGATGTCCTGCCACACTGCGTGCCAGTATGTGTTTGCGGCGACTCACCTTTTACCGAATCATTTTAAGATCTACTGAAACGCATGCAGAAAAGAAAAGTTCAGAGACAGTCTTTTATTGGCAATGGAGGTCACTGCTCACCTCATTAAACTGATGAAAAAGACTGTCTGAGTTTGAAGAAAATAATGCTCAAAGGTTCAAAGTCACATGACAATGAAGGAAGTAAAACCCTATGTTACATCGCCGTCATTTTCAGTTTTGGTTAGTGAAATAGAGATGCTGCTGGATGATGCATTATAGTGCCGTTTTTATCTTTATATGTTTTAATATCACATTTGTAAGATGCCCATTTAATTATCTGCAGTTTCCTGATTGAAGCAGATAAAGGGTAAAGCTCTGATTTCATAGATATGCAAGCTCAGACGCTAAACGAAAATCTTCCACCAAGTCAAAAGGGTCTTCGTGTCATATGATGCACAAGGGTCCATCAAAAACAATCACAATCGTCCCAAGAGGAAATCCAAAAGAGAGCTCAATCAACTTCTTTTTCTCGGTTGAAAAAATAGCATGCGTCCAAAATTAGTCAAGCGGGTCTTTCCTTCCCTTCTTTAAGGAGTTTATTTTTTCTCACAGGTGAAGTTTCAGCGGTGCAGTGTTCTGTTTTCTTGCTGAGGGTTCGCTGGTATCTGCACAGGAACACACCGGACCTGCATCACACAAAAAAGAGCCTTGATTTAGGAAAAGCGTTGCAAATCTCCAGGTACAAAAATACATATTTACACTCAGTTGCCAGTTTATTCAGTACACCGAGCTGAACTTCAACAAATTAATACCCAAGTCATGGGGAAAAAAAAGGTTATGAAAATGATTACGTTCAGTTTTTGTTGACACTAAGTAAGTAAGTGTTTATTTGGCCATATGTGTATTTTGGAGGCTGCATTATGTTGTATTAAGTGTTTCTAATATTTAGATAACCCTAAAAATGGGATGGACAAGACTTAAATCAAAATTAGAGCCCCGACCTGACATGGGCCTGTCACAGATACATCAGTATCTGCATCAGTTTTTCAATATGCACCAATATGAAGTTTTCTTAAAGGAACATTTAAAGCAGGAACTGATGCTCAGGGTGACTTAGACCACTGTTCCCAAGCTGGGGGGTCGCTAAAGCTTAATGGGGAAGGGTTGTGAGGCCTTCTTGATTTTAAGGTGTGTCAGCAAAGTTTTTCAGACAATATACACTAAGCCTTTATTTCTGCATTTTACTCATTCTGTGCAGAACACTCAATCTAATTGTTATTTTTGAAGTTTAGATTATTATTCAAAATATGAGAGCACAGTGAAGACCTGAACACAAGCTATATTCACAGAGCCTTGGATCTCTGCTAAACAGTACACAGTTAAAACAGCAAAGGAGCTATTAGAACAATGGCCAAGGAAAGGGAGAGGCAACTTCTGTATTTCTCAAAAAAGGAGCTTTTCAAGGATGTATGACTGTCAAAATAAAAAATAAAAATTTGCATAATACAGACACGACTGTATAAAGATAAAAAGTTCCTAAAATATTATGAAAACTCATCTCTGAAATATTCACAAGAAATAATCTGCTCAAAATTCATCCAAATAGCTCATTTTAGACAAATGTACTCCAGTTATTGTGTTAAATATTTGAGTTAATCCTACAGGTTATCAGTTGTTCTGTACTGTTACTGTTATGCACTGAACATGATATTGAATATCCATAAAGTATGTCACTTAGTCAGGCTTGTCAGTTTACTCAAAGATAGAAAAGGAGTCGGGGACCCCTGATTTACACTTCTCGAAAAATGGTGTTATAGTTGTCTGAAATATCCTACCTGCAAAGCAAAGAGAGGTCATTTGTTCATATCTAGAACTGGTTGACATCGTATAATGATGTTAAATGTTCTTTGATAAAGTTGTCATTAGGAAAGCAGCCTACTAGGTACCTTTGCCTTGTCATACTGGTGCAAAATTGGCACACAATCCACATAGTGCAGTGCAAAAAGTCACATTGGTTATCATGAATTTACCCCCTCTAAAATTGGTATGAGTCTCAAAATCCCAAGTTGGTCAGGCACTAATCAAAATATTAGAAAACACTTCCAGTATAATTCCAACGTTGAATACTTAGAGGTAAGAAGGTAGTGCACACACACAGCTCTGTAGGACAACGCGACAAAATTGGCTCATCCCAATTTCACTTTATATTCTTGCCATGTCAAACAAATGTGCTCACATTTCGGCCTGATGGCCTTTATCAGAGCATCTGTGGGCATCCAGCGTTTGAACTGTATGAACTTTGGTTTAGCGGCACAAACAAACACTGGGAAGGCACATCCTCTCAAAGATCTAATCTCCAGTAAAATACAACATAATGCAACAACACCAAAATAACCATTCAGTTAAATTGACACCTCTCTATAACAGATTTCTTGTAGGTCTGTTGTGTTTGATTTCATCAGCCTAGTAAACTGGTGATTAAGAATACAGAGAAATTCACCTTAAACTGACGTTTCCCTTCATCTCTCTCTACATATGTTGCAGCACATAACTGAGGGGGGGGGGGTGTCAGACATTATGAAAGATGTTCTCCCTTCATTTAATATCATCATTAAACCTCAAAATAGCTTCAAATTCTAGAGACAACTCACGCCTCAAAAGAAGCTGCTTGTGACACTTCAAATACATTTTGAAAGGTATGAGAGAAAAATCATGACTCAGTGATCTCAGAGCCATTTCATGCTGAAAGCTGGCTCTTTTAAAAATTGTGTCGGCTTTGGTAAATGAAATATTTATAACTGTGTAAAAATAACTCGAACACTTTCCTCCTCGGTACTTCTCCCCCAGACTGCTGCGCATCTAAACAGGCCTGGTGGTGAGTGCACTGCTGGATGAAAGTGAGGTTTACAAACCCAGCAGCCATTCTTCAGTTCAGTCCCACACTTGATTCAACCATGCGATATAACAACAGATCCTTAAACACCTGGGCAAAATGAAATCCCTGTATGCACCAACTCTGAGCTACCATGGACTCGTTAACGTATTCCCACTGAACTATTACGTAACAGCTCAACATCAATGAGTTTGCCACGGACACGGGCTACAATGTGCAGCACAGACATTTAACGTTGCTCCATTGTGAAACGATACTCAGATAAACAACGGCAACACAATCTTTATTTATGGGGAAGCACCCCGTTTAATAGTATCACACCGTGGAAAACCCACATGTCTACAAACGCTGCAGCAGACCAATTCAACATAGTAACGTTACATGCACGTTTCACCATGCTAACTAGCTGAGTAATGTTATGGATTAAAGTGCATCGGAATAAATTAAGACGCAACGCTGCCGCGGTGTAGGCTCAATAGTTAACCGCTAACTAATAACGTTTTCAGATCTGCTCTAACTCTGCTACTAGCTAACTCTGCTTAGTTAACTAAGGTTAACGTTAGCATTTGTTAGCTACTAGCTGGCGTTACCTAGCCAGTTAAGTAACGTTAGCCAACGAATACTGCTAGGTAGTTGAAATGAATTAATGCAGTTAGGGGGCTTAGCAAAGTAAAAACGTATTCAATATGCTCACTGTGGCTTAAACTGTCTACTTAAACAGCTGTCACGTAGATACAATAGAGGTAAACAGACCTGGCTTCGTTGGAACAACACAGTTTCAAAATGGCTACCTTAGCAGCGGCAGCACACATTTATCAGCTTGCTAAGTGCTAGCGAGCTAACTTGCAGTGTTTCATGACGATACCGTGTACCTTCTGCTAAACAACACAGCCTCCGACACAGAATGATTCAAGTATATGCAAAAATCTGAATACATAAAGGAGATTGTACCTGTTTGCGACGATAAACTTCTTTAGAGATACGCTATTGATGTTTGTTTGGGTTTTCTTACCACTGGCGCTGCCACTGAGGGATTCGAACAGCCTCAATGATGCTACGTTCAAGATCTGCCGCGATTATAACTCAACGGGGTCCCACAGTGTTTTTAAAGTCCACCGCGATTAAATATCACCATGTGTAAATACTTTAATATTCAAACAAAACAACGCGTCCATGCGTGGAATTAAGACGTGATTTTTTTTTAACATTTTCAAAATATCAGCAGATCACGTAGTTTATATCACATATAGCGGGGTTTTGTCATCTTGAACATAACGTAATACCTCCCCCGCCACTCACAGCCAAACTAGTCGATACCAGAACCAGTCTTATCGTAAAGTTTGAGAATATTAGGAGACTTTTCCAAATTACTTACGGACTTTTTGTTATTTATGGTGGCTGCAAAAGGGGAGAGGCATGTTAAATTATTTTCTAAGCACAGGGGGAAAGGGAAGGGATATAGAACTTTAAATGGCTGTAATTTGTATTGACTTCACTGCCATTTTCAAAGATAAAAGATGTTTTGTTCTATATTATTGTTCGCTTTGACATTTTTGTACTTTCCCATACTTAATAGATGTGAATGTCGTCATACTTAATAATAATTAAATAAAATAATACAAAAAAAAGAAAGAAAAAAAAGGAGAACATTGGGAGACAGGCATTTAATCGAGCACCGATAGAATGGCAGCCTGTAAACGACCTTTAGTTTAGCCACTTAACGCTAACTTTATCACTTCTAACTCCATGCTATTGTGCCTGCAGTAGCCGGGGCAATCTATTGGATGACAGGCAATTAAAGGGCAACATTTAGGTAACTGCAACGTCCCGTTTTTATGGGTTGTTACAGCAGGATAGCTCTGTATTGCATCAGGTGTAGATTATGTATGCTAGCTGGCTAGCTGCTAGCCTTAAGTGGTTATATCATGGATAAAACTCCAATGTTCTATGAGTGTGTTATCACTAATTAATTACGTGTCTTTTACAGATTGAAAATGATTACATTTGCATCTGGAAGACGCATCATTTCTGGGGTAAGACAGAATTTGGCTGTTGATTTATACAGTTTGCTCTCTACATATACACAGAGGTATTATTGCAATATTATTATTATTATTATTATTTGAGTAAAAGTACAGATATCTTACCAGGAAATGATTTTGGTAGAAGTTAAAGTCCTCTTTTGGGATATTACTTGAGTAAAAGTCTTAAAGTATCTGATATTTAGGCTACTGCACTTAAGTGTCAAAAAATATTTGTATGATGTTAAACATACTTAAGTGTTGAAAGTAAAAGTAAAAGTAAAGGAGTAACGGACTGTTGGTCATTTATAAGGGGGGAAGGGGGTGGTGCAAAAAGGAAAGGCATGTTAAATAATTTTTTAAGCACTGGGAGGGACTTGTGTTTTTTTAATTTGGTTAAGGGGAGGGGCAAACAAATTTAAATGGTTGGATTTTGTAGTTATTTTACTGCAGATTTTGCAAATTTTGTAAGAAAAAAATCACCAAAATTACATCATATATCATAGCTAGAAGCTGTAAAAAGAGAAATTATCGTTGGATTTTCAAATTCACAATGGGCTGTGGACACATCATGTCCAAGAACGCTTCTGTCAGAAAAAAAAAACATAACCAAATCTGAGCTTAACACAGTGATGTTTCATTAAAATACCTTTTTTTCTACGTCTCGTTTAAAATTTGGCCAAAAATAAAATGTTTGCGCTAACTAACCAGCATGCATGGCAAGAGTGAAAACCAAGGCTTTTTACAAGTCATTTTATTTCATTTATTTATTTATAAGGACAACGCACATTACAGATATACAAGCAACATGAAGCGGCAACACACAGCTTAGCATTACATGCAGACATGCAGAGCAGCAATAGAGAGAAAACAAGTTAGCAGCAGGTTCCAGGATTTCGTCTTTAATTTTTAACGTTCAGACATCAAGGGGTAAGATTTAAAAATCTATTAACTAATTTATGGTGGGGGGAATGCTGCATTTTCCACCAGTCAGTCGCGAAGGCTCAAGGAAAACTATTTGTAGCTTCAGGGAGGGTCAAAATACATTAAAAAAAACATTGAAGTCACACCCCAGCCACCCTCTCCGCTGATAAGTAAAGAACAGTCCCTAAATGCTGTTGAAAAAAAGAGAGAATGATGAAATTTATTTCTTTGTAACATGAACACCATCTTAAAAATGGAGTATATATTACATTTGATGAAAAACGGGGTCTACTAGTCTTAAAGGATTAAAAGAACAAAATCCAGTTTTCCCTCTCTCCTGTTCCTTCATTTGTCTGCCCTTCCCTTCCTCCATCATTCTTTCCTTTCTTCCCTGTTTTGCAGTAAGTAACTAAGATGCTTAGGGGAAATGTAGTAGAGTAAAAGTGAAAGTTGAAAGAAATATAAAAGCTCAAGTAAAGTACAGATACTCTCAAAAAATAAATAAGCGTATCACACCACTGATTATATACACAAGTCTTGATCTTTATGCACTTCTATGATTATTATGTTCTCAGATTCCAGTGTGGAGATGTCTTCAGCAGATACCCAGAGCACCAAACTACACAACAAAAGCTCAGCTGCTGTTTCACTCTCACGCCTCCTCAGTGTTAAAGCCATCCAGACTCACTCCCACCAACAGGTTGCTGAGCATCAGGCCCGTGAGCTGGCCTGCTTCACGTCTCTGCCACGGGGATTCACAAGGCACCTCAGAGAGAGGCGACAGCAAGGAGGGTTTCAGTTTGAAGGCCCTCACCCAGGCTCCCAAACCAGCTCTCTACCTCGGCTTCTCTGGGCTCCTCCCGTTCCTGTCCGCCCCTCTGCTGATGGCTGCCACACAGTCCTTCTACCCTGAAGTGGCGTATGCTCAAGTGGTCTACGGAGCGTCTATAGTCTCCTTCCTCGGAGGTGCCCGCTGGGGGTTTGCCATCCCTGCTGGTAGTCCCGCTCAGCCTGACTGGATGAACTTGGGCAACAGTGTGGTGCCTTCACTCATAGCCTGGCTGGCACTGCTCTGCAGGGACAACATTGCAGAGGGAGCTCTGGTAGTCATTATGGGACTGGGTCTCTCTCTGCACTACGACCTGACTCTGCTGCCCGGCTACCCGTCCTGGTTCAAAGCCATGAGAACTGTCCTCACTCTGGTCGCCACCTTCTCGCTGGTTGCTACCCTGGCAATTAAAAAATTCTGCACCGAGAAGAAGATCAAAGAGATTCAGAGCTGATTTATGAGGACAGTTTGTACTTTACTCCATGTGGACTCAATAAAAATGTAAAATTATGTGCAGATGTGCAGACAGTCTGTGTTTTATACTGTACACAAAGAATACTCAACTTGCTTTTCCTGGGGGCAACTTTTGCAAAATGACAGGGGGGTAATTAATAAATAAACAATGAAATGTATCATTAAATGCCTGTTTTCAATCTTTCAAAGTTTGCTGTCCTCACTCATCTCTTTCCAAAAGGTAAATCCAGTCACAGCAGCCCCGCAAAGGTTAGGTGTACACAGGGGTGTCTCTAGGATCCGAGAACACTGGGAGCCTATCCCAGCTGACATTGGGTGAGAGGCAGGGTACACCCTGGACAGGTCACCAGACTATCACAGGGCCGACACATAGAGACAGACAACCATTCACACACACATTCACGCAAGTACCCAGAGTAAACCCACGTTGACACGGAGAACATGCAGACTCTGCACAGATGGGCTCCCCCACCCTGGGTTCGAACCAGGAACCCTCTTGCCGTCAGGTGACAATGGTCAGAGTTACATACAGCACCATTAAGGCCAACTGTTCCCAAACATCCTCACCAATCTGTCTCCCTGCCTCTTTGATCATTTTTTTATATTCATCCTAAAGAGTCTCCAGTATATGATACAGAGCTATATTATCAGTTATGTAAAGATGTTATGTTTTCACACATCACAACCTCAAGGTCAGAATCTATCACAGTGAGTTTTACTGGTAAATGTTCAGTGTAAATCCACGAGTGCTTAGTTTAGTGGCAGAGCTGTAGTTTAATGATCCTATATGTTTTTGTTTGCACAGTGCAGAAAATCTCTTGCAAACATATACAGTCAACTCAGGATGTGTTTGTCTTATATGTGCAAAATCAGTGTGATGTTTACAGATGAGGGTCCCTTGAGCTGAGCCCTCTTTTAAAGGTCCAGTGTGTAGGATTTAGTGGCATCTAGTGGTGACGTTGCAGAACTGAAACTTCTCCTGTGAGCTGACAGTTTAGGAGAACTATGATGGCTGCTGAAAAAAACACCAATGGTGCTATCTAGAGCCAGTGTCTGGTTTGTCTTTTCTGAGCTACTGTAGAAATGACATGGCAGACTCCGTGGGAGAGGACCTGCTCTATATGTAGATAGAAACCACTTTTTTATGAGCCATCCATCCATCCATTTTCCTCCGCTTATCCGGGGCCGGGTTGCAGGTGCAGCAGGCCAAGCAAAGCACCCCAGACGTCCCTCTCCCCAGCAACACTTTCCAGCTCCTCCTGGGGGACCCCAAGGGGTTCCCAGGCCAGATGAGATATGTATTCCCTCCAGTGTGTTCTGGGTCTGCCCCGGGGCCTCCTACCAGTGGGACGTGCCCGGAAAACCTCTAACTGGAGGTGTCCAGGAGGCATCCTGATCAAATGCCCGAAACACCTCAACTGACTCCTTTCGACGCAAAGGAGCAGCGGCTCTACTCCAACCTCCCTCTGGATGTCCGAGCTCCTTACCCTATCTCTAAGGCTGAGCCCAGCCACCCCACAGAGGAAACTCATTTTGGCCACTTGTTTGCACGACCCCATTTTTTCGGTCACTACAAAGCTCATGACCATAGGTGAGGGTTAGGACGTAGCTGGACCAGTAAATCAAAAGCTTCGCCTTTTATGAGCACTTAGCCATTTTTGTGCGGCCACTCCAAGAACTCTTAGTTGAAAATCTTGTAACTTTCCAGAAAGGTGATGATGTCACTGCCGCTTCTTTAGCTAGGCTACTGTCACAACAAAAACAGAAAAGCTAATTATTTTGGGAGCAGATGAGCTGGTGGACACTGGATGTTGCTGGTTAGGGTTGTGCTTTTATCACCGTTCACTCTGTAGGCTTAAAGCATACTGGGTAGTCAACCCTTGGCCCTTGTCCTGTGATTATACACGAATGAAAACATGTTATATTTAATTTCTGCCAATAGGTGCCTTTAAATCCAACGCACTGAACCTTAAAAATATTACATTATAACAATCTTAAATGAAGAGACAGATAAGTCCATTTTAAACCCAGCACACACATAACTCCTTTATGAGTTTATTAAATCTGAAAAAGCAACCAGTAAAAGATGTTATCACCGTTGTGTAACATTAATATTCTGCTGTTTGTAAAGGGTTAGCAGGAAGCACTGTTACTGTGCATTGGCTCCACTCAGCTGCAGATGTGACGAGCTCCAACATCAAAACAGGAAACATAAGACAACTTACTGTAAAGAAGGTAAAAACATTTCTATATTTGTGCATTGTCTTATAATAACTACATTGTGTGTCTCAACATCAGAGAGTTGAAATGTAAATGAAATGTACGTTCTGGTAATGTCAGGCGCCACTGATGAGTGAAATGATAAAACACTTGGATTAGAGTGTGAGTCGTGACTAAGAGGCACTATTATATACAGTATCATATATACAAAAATAATCCAGTGAAAATTACTGAGCGATAACTGCACTGGTGTGACAACAGTGGTGCGTTGTTCAAGTTCATAATCATTTACAGGAATTATGGAACTCGGGTTCCATTATTAAATAGGCTCAAGTGGTTTGAAAAACCTTCCAAGTAGCAATGCACTCACCTCATACATTTTTTTAAAGGGACAGTTCACCCCAAAATCAAACATACATATTTCTTCCTCTTACCTAGTACTATTTATCAATCTAGATTGTTTTGGTGTGAGTTGCCGAATGTTGGCAATATCGACGATAGAGATGTCTGCCTTCTCTCTAATATAATGGAGCCACATGTCACTCAGCTTGTGGTGCTGGTTACTCAAGATAATCCACAGACTTTGTTGTGAGCAGTTTCATGTAGGAACTACTTTCTTTCTACCAAACTACACTTGCCAGCCATATAACAAAGCAGAAGGAAGTGTGCATCTACTCACCTAGAACCACTGGTCTAGCTAACATTATAGCTCAACCAAGGAGGACGCCATTAATGTTTCCATCTCACACTGTCACGAGTGAGAGCCTTTCTTCCATGAGTAGATGCACGCTTCCTTCTGTGCAGTGATACAGTTGGTGGGTGTAGTTGGGTAGAAAGAAAACAGTTCCTACATGAAACTGTTCACGCCTTATCACTGCGCAGAAGGAAGCGTGCATCTACTCATGAACGAGATGGAACCAAGTCATTGTTTTGCAATTCACAAGTCTCAATTCTATGCACTCAAGTCCCGAGTCCAGGGTTCCCACAGTCATGGAAAACCAGGAAAAGTCATGGAATTTCACAATCACATTTCCAGGCCTAGAAAGGTCATGGAATTAGTAAAAATCATTAAAAGTTTTGGGAAAGTCATGGAATTTTGTCATGGAAAGTCTTCCATGGATAACCTTCCATGTAATGTAACATAACAGCAAATTTATTTTCTGAAGCTGTCGACATACACAGCTCAAACATGCATCAATGTGTCATGTTTTTTACCATCACGTACGTTTCGTTTTCTCCCTGCGTTCCATCTCTCCCTCCATGTTTGCCAGCTAGCTCAAATTATGTTTGAATATAGTTTCAATCTGATATGTTTGAAAAGTGCCAGGCAAGAAGGGCAAGAAAAAATGAAAGACATGGAAAAGTTTTCAAATTTTGTTCATAAAAATGTGTGGGAACCCTCTAAGTCCTAAACGTTGGAGCTACGGGTCCTGAACAAGTCATATTACACTGTTCACCAAATGTAATGCCATTTTAAAAACTGAGTAATAACACATTAAATTCTCAAAAATCATACATGCTTATGGGGCGCCCACTAGCCCACCTGGTAGAGCAGGTCTCCCATGTCAAAGGCTGTGTCCTTGCTGCAACAGCCGCAGACTCAATTCCAACGCACGGCCCCTTGCTGTGTGTCATACCCGCATTCTCTCCCCCTTTCAAACTGTATCTGTCCTATCAAATAAAGGCAAAACAGCCCCGAAAAATATCTTAAAAATGAGCTTATTTGTTGAAACAAGTTTGTTGGAAGTTGTTGCATCTCTGTCTGGAATTTTTAACCCTCACAGTTTGCTAACTGCAATTTGTTTTTGTTGACCAGCTGTAGTTTTCCCAACCAGCGAGTCTCTTCTAGTACCGTTATATTGTAGAGAAGGCAGACGTCTCTTTGGCTGATATCTCCAACACACAGCAACTCACACCAAATTAATCTAGACTGATAAATAGCACCACAGTTAAAAGGAAAAATATGTATTTCTGATTTTGCGGTGAACTGTCCCTTTAACAAAAAAGAAAACAAACTTTAAAAAGTGCTTTCACATCTTGTCCAAGGACTGTTCGCACTGTGTTCCCTATAGGACTCTCACACTTGAAGAAAAAACTCTGGTCCATCCAAAATAGAACTCCTCAGCTGTGAAAAATATCCTCATCACAAGGATCGCTTTGTCTTGAAAAGTGTTTCCACGGGTACTCTTGTAAAAGTATTTCATGATGATGAGTCGTGTAACAGTACAACCAGTTTTGGCAGTTTTCCAGTTTCAGTCTGTCATATGATCAAGGACTGTCAAATGTTCTGGACAAAAAAAAAGAAAAACATGTCTTATCGATGTATAAATAACACATGATCATGTGAAAGCCTACTTGAGACAGAAACACATTTCTGTGTTTCATAAGGTGCAGCTTTTCTTCAGTTCATGTAGGTTTGGGGTGATATGGACGTTCACAGTTTGGATGTTCCAGGTGATCAGAGCACAGCCAGTCCGCCGTCACAGCGGCTGGTGATCATGTTGCCCACTTCAGTCCAGGTGTCCAGGTGAGGGTCGTAGATCTCTACAGAGTCCACCGTCACCGGGGCAGAGAAGTCTCTGCTGGCGGCCCTGCCACCGACAGCGTACAGCAGCCCGTTAACTGCTGACACTGACACGCCTGCGCGAGCTGTCGACATCGAGGCCACCTCGATCCATTTCTCCTGTAGAAAGACAAGAACAGAGGTGAACAGAGCATTCGGACACACAGAAAAACTGACTGAAGACTAAACTGTTCCACTGTACCTCTTCTGGACAGTACTTCTCCACTGTCTCCAGTGCACCCAGCGCCTCATTCCAGCCACCCACTGCGTAAATGCAGTTATTGAGGCAGGCGACGCCCACATAGGCTCGACGTGTGACCATGACGGGCAGGGCGCTCCATCGGCGGGAGATGGGGTCGTACACCTCAGCTGAACGCAGCTCCATTCCTTCGTCACTGATTCCTCCGATTACATAGATAAATCCTAGCAGAGAAAACCAGGGTGGAGTTATGAAGGTGGGGAACACAGTTAGTACAGGCACTTAGTTTTTTAGACACTCCTACCTAAGGTAAGACAAATCATCATAATGACATGTCTTCATGAAATGGACAGTCGTAACAGAAATATTTCATATAGCAGAATACAGCAAAGAGTCATGATAAAATATGCTATCAAAATATTGACTCACCCCACAGGCAAAAACGTTTTCACCTATTACTTGGATTTAGTTCAAACTAATTGTTTCTTGATATCTGCCCTACACCTCCAAGCAATATGAATATTAAAATGTGTATTTATTATAAAACTAGAGCCTCAGGAATTTTAAACACAAAGTTGTCATAGTCATAAATTTCACTCACATCTTTAAAAGAGTTGACAAGAGAAATAATAAAACCAAAGAAGCTTCACGAGACATTGCAGAGAAGTACTAAATCAGAAGTCGTGGATGAGAAGGACTCCTGGACTGACAGGTCTGTTACTCAACATCAGTACATGATGCCCCTGCACTTCCCTGTCTGACTGCATTCTCAGCCTACGTTAGAAAATTGCCTGTTAATTAACTCAGCAGAACACGGTGAATTATGTGTTTAGTCATCAGGGCTGGGAATGTGTCACTGATTACTGTACTTCTGTCATTTCATATCTAATATAAAAATGAATCCTGGAAGTTATTTGTTTTATTACTACTTTATGTTACTGAGGTCTGCTGATAAATTCGGCATTGTGTTTCACTCAGTAGAACTCTGATTTCAGAATTAGACATAAACACACACATACTTGCTCCAAAAAGTCTGGTCTCCATACTATGATGAAAAATTTAAATCCTTCTCTTAAGGCATTAAACCTTTGTTGATGACCGAGTGCATGCAGTTATCCTGTTTTTTCATATAATGTTAGTTTTCAGAATGTAAAAAGTGAAGGGGTCCAAGTTATGCTCCTGGAGAAAACAGGATTTAGTCCAGTGCTTCTTTACCAAGTGTCAAAGTCATAACAGTGTGTTACTACACTTACAAGTTGCACTGGATTGTACACAAGAGGAACCCACCTTGTAGCTCGCAGCAGCCAAAGTAGTAACGAGGAACTGCCATGCTGCCAATGACCTCCCACTTGTTCTCCTCTGGGTCGTATCGCTCCATGGTCTTCCCGATCTCAGAGCCAATCCAACCACCTACAGAAGCACAGCACAATCATCAGCGTATGCTTTTAGTCTGATGTTTCCCGAGATGCTGCTTATTGACGGAGCTGCACTTAGTAAATATTAATATTCATTATCAGTTCACAAAATAATTTTGTTGGAGCTATGTAGCTTTTTGTTCTCCCATTTTCCACGTTGTTTTAATCCAATATTGATGAGATTCTATCACCCTATCCAGCTGTGTCATTGATTGTAATTTTCTGTTTCCTTCCTTTACAGTCTCCAAATATTACACGCCTACTTCTGAATACATTTCTGGTTATTTTCACAAGAACAGCTTTACCTCATTTCAGCATTAGGTCTTCACAAAGTCATCATTTTTCATTTTTAGTACAGTGTATGACAGATCATGTTTTCCATAACACTGCTTCTATGTTCACTCACTGTGCTTAAAGGAATACTTCATACGTCATACTGCTTGTACTCTGTGTTTTAGCCCATAAAGGTCTATGATCACGCCGGCGTAATCAGAACCAGTGATGTTTTCAAAGCACTGTAACAAACAAACTAGGTCACCTGTAGCGCTACTGTCAACTTCACTCCAAAGTGCTGATTTGAAACTCTCTCCCAGTTTTTGTTTGACGTTGATAGACCATGTAAAACTGGAGATATCATAGTTTTAATTTGACAGTACAAAAATATTTATCCATGAGTAAAATGGGGATGTTAGTGGCGAGAGTGTTTTAGTAGGAAGAAGAAAGAGTGTTTCAAAGAGAAGAAGAAAACTGTGCCCCATTGTATATAGTTTGAAATATTTGTATATAGTTTGATAACATCTCAATTTTACCTCTTACATTACATTTGCACTATTGGAACTCTGGGAAAACAAAGCACTGGTGTAGCTCTGTGTGTAATTTTGCACACAGTTTGTATCGAAGAGTTGTATTAAGAGTTTTACTATATTTCATTTTTACATTTATATGTTCATATTTGCAACCTATGTTTACTTTTTCAAGTTCTAAAACAGTTCATTGAGCATGTTTGTGGATTTTATTGTAATAAATAGCATATTTTTTAATTCGGATTTGATGATTTTGATGTATTTTTGGGCCCAATATGTTAATAAAGCAGGTTAAAGTGAAAAAATACTTGACAGATCATATAGGTGTTGGCTGAAAAAAAGATACCAAACATGGGTATGGCAAACATTTTTTTATGTGGTATATAAAGGCAAAATCATAAGTATTCAAAAACGGCCAAAATAGGCTCAGACCCAAAAGGGATAAATGAGGCTTGGATTATACGCAAGAGTTGTGTGAGAGTTGTAAACGGTTGTTTGCATGTAGTTTTGTTGTTGTTAAACGCGGCCCCCTATGACTTTAATTAATCAAGAATTTTCTCCACTTTTGGATTCGTCGTTCACCATGGAGGCACGCCCGAAAAACAAGTTTTCTTACTGAAGTCAACGTGACACGGGGTGAGTAACTGACATACAAAAGATCATTTGAGTGGTGAAGTGTTCTTTTAAAGGAGCGCTCCAGAAATTTAGTGTTACACTTCCATGAAGTTGGAGGACTCTCAAAAGACAGATAGACAAGAAAACAATCAGTCAAAATTAAAGCAGCAAAGGCTGAGATATCCTGACTTATAGTTTATCATAGGGGATCCTACATTCCCCATAATGCAACACAATAGCATCTTTTATTAAACCTTCCCCAACTGGTTTATGTCACTGATATCATTTAACCTATTACATTACACACCTTCTTTCACAGGCTGAGTAGCAATAAGCATGATTATCAGTCTGGTTGTCATGTGGGAAATCTGTAGACTGCCTCCTCAAAACTGAATCACCAGTCTGTGCTGTGTGTATTTTGGTTAAACATGCTGCTTATGTGGCATTTACCAAGTGCATACAGAGCTCCGTGGCAGGGGCAGACGCCAACTCCACAGCGCGGAAAGTTCAGAGATGCCACAGCAGCCCACTGCTTGGTTACCGGGTCGTATCTCTCAGTGCAGTCAAAAATCATCGAGTCTTTCTCCCCTGGCGAAAAGAATCATTCCTTGTCAGACTGAGGATTGTTGAGGTTCTTTTATTAAACACAAAACAGCCTCAGCTCTCTCACCTCCCACCACGTAGATCATGCCCTCCAGTACCGCGACCCCCAACCCACTGCGAGCCTGGTGCAGGGACGACACGGTGGTCCAGTACTGGTTAAAGGTGTCGAAGCGCTCAACACAACTCAACGCCCGGCTGTCACTCCAGCGGCCGCCCTGCAGCCGAGTGTAGCCTCCTGCCACAAGGGAACAAGAACACGTCCAAGATTAAGTATGATTTCTAACATTCTGTATTTGGAAACTCATTAGGTTACTTTAAGGTGGTATGAAACCGAACCTATGGCATAGAGGTATTTCCTGGCTTTTCGTCTGGGTCTCATCTTGGCTGGCTGTAGCTGACTGTACATCTTATTTTCTTTGGGAGACTTTGTGACTTCAGTGTATTCCTTCAGCAGAGTCTGCAGTGCCACCCGCAGGCTGAAGTCTGTAATACCTTATATAAATGTAAACATGGCAAACATTTCAAAATGTTTACAGTATGTCACCTCGTCAATTTTACAGCAGTACTGTGAATATAACACAATAAATATATAAGGACGGTGCTAAATGTTACGTTTCCCTCACCCTCGATGTACTTGAACAGTCTCTGTGGGGACAGCAGAGGGAAGCGGACTGGTTCCAACACCTCGACGACATGTTTTTTCCTCTTTGCCACATCTTGGAGAACCCAGTCCATGGCTGCAGTAAATACCTGGTACTCATCCTCGATTCTTAGCTCTTCACTTCTCAGCAGCCTCACAAGCTGATCCTTCCCTAGGCCTCTGAACTCATCTGTGACACACACCTAAAAGGCGTAAAGGCAATCTGTAAGCATTAAACTTGAAAATTCAGTCTGAGTTAAAGCACTTTTTGCAAAATAAATGGTAAAACTACAATTCTGATAAAATGCAGATGGCGTTTTACTGGGCTTATTTTGAATAAAGAAAAAAAAGGAACACTTTTTAATGTGCATCTAGCTTTACTTTAACAGGGAAACATTGGACAGAGTCTGACCGCAGCCCCAGAGTATTGGCAGAGAGATAAAATGACAGAGTGCCTCTTCTCATTTCATACCTCCAGAAAGTGAACGTGGATGTAGTTTTCAGTGAACTCCAGCATTTCCATGCAAGCAATCTGCTCCAGGAACTGAAATATGCCCACACAGTTGGACGGGTCCATGTGGCCCTTGAGAAACTCTCCACAGACAGACACCACCTCGTTCAGCTGCAGCATGTCTGCTGCCACCATCAGCTCCTGGACGTTCTCCACTGTCACACTGATCACGCCTGATAGAAACGGGTACATATTTCCACTCAGAAAATGGCACCAAAATTATGCAGATCTTATGAAACACAACGATGAGAATATCAGGATAAATGCAGACCTGTGTATATGAAGTCCAGCAAAACCTCAAAGACTTCAGTCTCCACCCCGAGGATCTGCACCTCCTCTTTATCCGCCTCCCTCATCCCCCCGGAGAACAGAGCAGAGAAGTACGGGCTGCTAGCAGCAAGCACCAGTCGGTGGACCCTGAAGACCCGGCTGCCGACCTTCAGCCCCACGTCACAGAAGTCGGTACGGAGCCGCATCTTGTTCATCTGGGCCAGGATGAGCCTGGCGTAGCGGTCTGAGGCCAGCAGAGCCTGCTCGGATGCCTGGGTTGCCATGGCAGCTGCAGCATCACCACCACCACCACAACCAGTCGACACGGAGGTGGAGGACATAGCAGATGGGGCTGGGCTGTGTTAACATGGAGGCTGAACCCTCCTCTCTAGTGTGTCTCAGCATATAATAAACCTGAAAGACACACCAGCTGATTGTATCAACACCTAAACACACACAGAGTCACTGAAATGCATTAAAGGGATAACTTGGGATATTTGAAGTGGGGTTGTATTGAGTACCTATGCAGGTTGGAGTCTGCTGTGGATAGGGGTCAGCAACAAAACATATTTTAGCCATCTGAAAAAATCAGTATCAGTTTAATTGTATGCTATATTGAGAGTATTTTCTGAAAGGCTTCAGTTCCTAACCTATGCTCTCGGAAAAGCCACCAGACTCCATTGAGAAAAACAGCAATTTTAGCACGCTGAACACGAGAGCTGCTAGTCTAGCCCTGATTCTGTCTGTTTGTTAATTTTGTTATTGTGTGACTTTAGTGAATCTGAGCTAACCCTTTTAACCACCAACATCACACAATAACACAAACAAAGTATATTTTCAAGGCAATAGTTGAGCAGCAGCTCCTGTGTTTAGCGATGTTAAATCACTATTTTTCTCAATGGAGTCTGGCTTTGAAGAGACTGTCTAACAGCTTAATTTTCCCATTGGAAATCACTGTCTGGCATTACGGTAAAGCACTGACAATACTCTCAACATTGCATACAGTTAAACTGATGTTGTTGTTTTTTTTTAGATTGCTAAAATACATGTTACTGACCCCTCCATGGCAGCACATTACTGAACTTCTGTGTCAGGACTTCAGCCTGCTTCTCCAAACTGGGGGCACGCCGTCTGACATCTACTGTATGTATTATACCATCTATGGATAAGTACTCCATACAAACCTCCTTCAAAATAACAGAACTATCCCTTTAATGTTGTGTAACAACACAAAACTATGGCATTATCGGCAGCAAAACACAATATTCACGCATATAAATAGGCTTTCTGGACTGACTCATTGTAACCCACACTGGTGCAATCATAGTTAAGTTACTGTCAGCCACCATTTTTATATTAGCCATAAATAAGCTCCTACCACCGCCGTTAGCCAGACATGCTAACCAACAGACATCTCGCTAAGGGTGGATTCAACCATCATGTTCATCAGTACAATTCTCAACTGAAATGAGACAACTGTACAGCTCAAATAATCCCTGCTTAAATAGTGTAACCCCACAGAGAGTTACAGACTCGTATGGCATAAAAATATATCTAAATTAATTTGGTTTAAGCTGCGACTTACCCATAAGTTTACTGATGAGGATGCAGGCAACTTCCGTCGCCCTGCAGACTGTCAACACAGCTTTCTGGATCGATTGCTCTGGTCTCGCAGTTGAGGTTCAGTCGTCACTAATCGATCCCCGAGAATGTAGCATTATCTGTATCGTTTATTTTTTATCGTTGGTGACCCTCGTTTTCTGTTGTGCGAGACAGAGTTTTAAATTACACGAAGGTAAGTCTTATTAGTTAATGTTTTTATATATATTTAAAATAATTTGTTTTTATTTTTGGTCAGTTTACCGACTTGTTTTTTGGCTAAGTTCGTCATAAACGTTAGCTAGCACCCAACGCCAGATGGCAGTGTCGCCTTTCAACAAGCAGCCAAACAAATGGAAGTCCTTGACAACAAGCCACAGAAACCTTCCATGTAAATTATCATAGTATTCTTAGCATGTCAGCCCCCAGCATAATGGTAATTTTAGATGAAGCCATCCTCCACTGTGTTGGCTGTAACCTCTTCCACTTGGAGGCTTGACCAAGCCTACGAGCTAGCCTACTCTTAGCCAGTGGCAACGGGTAGTCCAGTTTGTTTTAATCAGTAGCTTGACATCAAATTGGTTTAAATATTATGTTGGAAACCTGTCATTACATACAGGACTGCAGCACTGCCTGGACCCATTAGACCTGTCTGGTTCACTGAATTGAGGTGAAAACCGCTTGTGACAGTTACAGGAAAAAGTCCTGTAACTGTCACTTGACTTGTATTTCCTGCTATTTCAATGTGTCACCCAAAGTCTAACAGCCAGTGGTGTAGGTTACTGGAGAATATGTGGTGCCACTAACAGTTGGCTAATTAAAACTCAAAGGTAGATAGATATGTGCCAGTGGGAGCCTATGTTCCCCGGCTCAATATCCTTTTAATATGTCTCATTTAGGAGACCTTTCAAAGGGTTTTATGTTCTCAGCAGTGTTTTTCCCTCTGTCAAAGTGCTCAATGTATGTTTCCCTGGGTAAATATGCTGAAATCATCCACCTACGACAGCTTAAAGCCTACTGATGTTACACTCCTGACAACCTACGCCCTCAAATTTGTGGGCAAGACAGTTTTCTTGATTTTAGACATTGATATCTCCACTGTGGCTGAACAAATTTTTACCATTCAAACTGCATTTGTACCATCCATATCCCTTTACAGTACTTCATATCAAGAGACATGACAAGGCAAGGCAAATTTATTTATTTATGTAGCACATTTCATACCCAAAGGCAACCCCAAAGTGCTTTACAGACAGCGCAGGTAAAAGCACAAGAAACAAATGATGAAAACAAAACAATAAAAGCAAACAATCACAATCATAGAATACAAAAAACAAACAGTAAAACAATAAAAAACAAAAGGATAAACAATTAATCACACATAGAATGAAAAACTATTAAACAAAGATGTATTTAAAATAGAATTAATTAAAAACAGTGGTGATGAGATTTGTCTTTAGTTTGGATTTCAAAGTGCTCTGCATTTTCTCCAGTCTGGTAATTTGTTCCACAATTCAACGGCATAGAAACTAAATGCAGCTTCACCATGTTTAGTTTTTATTCTGGGAGTAACCGGTAATCCAGACCCAGCCGACCTGAGAGGTCTGCAAGGTTCACACTGGGTCAGGAGATCTGAGATGTATCTTGGACCTAAACTGTTCACTGATTTATGGACAAGAGATAGAGCCCTGGTACGACCTCTGCGCCATCCTGGCCACCCTTTGCACTACACACGTAGCTGTGTTTCTTTCCTGCTATGCTATATGGTTAAATTTCCAGTGTGTCCTGTTTCCTGAAAGGACATTCACCATGACCATTATCTCTGCTGAACAATTAGCTTATTGGATACAGATTAAATGGACTCTTAGTAAGCCAATATAAGGCAAAGCTCGCCCTCTGAACTGAGTAGACTTTGTAAAAAAACAAATGCACTCCCTCTTTGCAGCCAAATATCTTGTAAGGAATTTGAAAATCTAGACTTGAAATGTTACTTGTCTGCCTTGACAGTGAGTTTGTAAACATGAAAGGCATTGCAGGTTAGCCAAACGGGGTTGACAGTCCAAATGGTAACTATGTTCTGTCATATTTGGCATTTTTCACAGCTCACTTTCAGCATTAATCTTCCCATGAGCAAACTTGAACCTGCTCAACAGTGTTTTATCATGTAATGTGATATCTTTTTAAAAATCATCCCATTTAAATCTGGCTCACTGGCAACATGTTAATCAGAGAACCCAAAAATATCAGCATTTGGAGAGAGAATGCATCCGTCATCCTCGAATAAGATTCATTGCTCTCGATGGTGTCACGAGCACTGTCACTGTCCACACAGGCCCGAGTTGTGTTAATCACATTACGTATTTTTAGCAGTCGTGAAGTGATCGGTGCTGTTTTGCAATTCAAGAGCCTCATTCGGTGTTTCATTGAAGTTTGACAACAGCCTCCTTTCAATCAATGGAGGAGCGAGGGACATACGTGCTCTTTACACACAAATCCAGCATAATAATGTGTCTGTCAGAGGTTAAATAAGGGAGTGTTCTTTACTTATCAGAGGAGAGGGGTGGCTGGGGTGTGACTTTTTTAAAATTTCGACCCTCCCTGAAACCACCAATATTTTTCCATGAGCTTCCCTGAGTAACTGCCAAAAATGCATGACCCTACCTCCACCATAAATTAGCTCTTAGATTTTTAAAACTTATGCTTTGATGTTTTAAAGTTAAAGGATCAAGGCGAAATCCTGGAGTTTGAAATAGCCTCGTTTTTTCTGCTCATTGTGGATGCTGGTTAGTTCGTGTAAATAGTTTATTTTTGGCCAAATTTTCAATGAGAGGTTGAATAAAGTGATTTTGATAAAGTTTCGCTATGTTAAGCATGCTTTTTTTTTTTTTTTTTTTTTTTCTGACGTAAGCATTTGTCGCACATAATGTGTCCAAGGACTGTAAGAAATTTGAAAATCCAACAATAATTTCTACTTTTACAGTTTCTGCCTTTGATAAGTGGTGCTATTTTGGTGATTTCTAAAGCCGCCATGTTTCCTTTTTAAATCTGTGGCAAAATAAATACAAAATATAACCATTCAAATTTCTATACCCCTCCCCTAAACCAAAATAAAAACATAGGTGCTACAAAAAGTGCTTAAAAAATTATTTGACATGCCTCCCTTTTTTCACACCACCTAAAAAATAACTAACAGTCCCTAACTGAGACATTTGCTCTTGGTTGTTTGTAGCATAGATTTCATTACTAGAGGCAGAAAACAGGCCTCAGCTAACTTCTGTAAAGTAATCTTAATGACTGTATTCCATTCATTGTCTCTAGTGTTTAGGCTTTATGCGCTCCGTTTGTAATACGAACGTGTTTCTCTTTCTTTGCCTTTTGTTCTTTATGCTGCTGCCTGGGCAGGTGTCTCTTGTAAAACAGGTTTTAATAAGTAGGTGAGGTGCTAAAATGAATTTGAATGTAGTGACACAGACTTCTTTTGGTGAAAGTGGCTCTGTAAGTGTGAGCGTGCCTTTTTTGTATTGTTAGGCATGGCTCCAGTGTCTCATTTTTTTTTCTCCTATAGGCAATGTTTTTGCTTGTCACTGGCATGATTATTTGCACTCTCTCGCCATTGTGGTGATGGGAAGCGATGTGCTTCCCTTGCACCCAGAATCTCCCATGTAGTGGGAGAAAAAGTAAATAGTGTGAGGGTCATCCTATGGAAAGCAGTCACTGTAATTACCGTTCTGTTTTAAGTGCAGGGTATGTCTGAGTTTTTCGTCAGGGCTATGTCTTCTGGCTAGACGTTGCTTTCACCAGGAAAGAAAAACATGAATCTGACAGCTTGAGGGCTCTTATGGGAGTAGGTAGAGTTCAGCTTTTACTCAGTATTTATGATTGGCTTTAAATTGAACCAGATAATGCAAAGAAAGTAATTACAGCACTCTGTGGTTGGAATTTTTATTATTATTTCCATAATATTACCCATAACTTAAACTGCAAAAATCCCTGTTATATGATGAGGGTATTTTAGTTTTTGCTGGTATTAAATTTCCTTCTTATCTTGTCGACATGTTTGTTCTGATAATGCCAGTCAAGGTGTCTTTTCTCACTTGACAGGACTTGTGAACTGCATAACCCCTCTTTATCTTGGCTAAGTTCGCCACCTACAATGTACATACAAGCTTTCAAACCAAGCTGGTTTCAGATTTGAACTCTAAAGCTTCTCCGTCATCTGCAGTCTGTCAGTCCTGTGCCACATTGGTTTGCTGGCCGTGTGCCCGCCAGTTCTTTTTTTAATCTATTTGAGAGCTGAACTCCCGCAATGAGATTGTCCTGAGAGCTTGAGGGACGTCGAGGTCCTTCATTTAGTACAGCTGAAATCATTAGTGAGGATTTTTTTTTCCCCCTTGAGAAACAGAAGTACAATGTAAAACGTATGTCGTGCAAACTTTTGAGCATTTATCCAAAAGGAAAGTTTTTTATTTCAGAGTTGAGTCTACCTGTTTTGAGGAGGTGGGATCGTCTCCTGTCTCAGGCCTAAGCTGGTGTCTGCAAATCTGATTTGGTTTTGGATCTGGATTGGCATTTCTCCTGAATGGTTTGTCAGCAAGCAGCATTGTGTTATGCCTTTATAAGAGTTGGCTCAGTGTCACCTCTCATCTCAGTGTGATCTGAGCCCCTTACTCCAATCACTGTGACCAGAGGTCACCCAGATGGCCAATAAGTGACGCATACGTTGCACAAGTATGAAGCGATGCCACCCTATATTTTTCATTGCATAATTAACTTTTGTTTAGTAAATTGTTTAACGCAAATTCGCTGTTTTTATCGAGTTAAAATACAATTGCAGGTGCATTTCAAACAATGATTGCACCTTATTCTAAACTGAGGACACAGATCAGTAATTCAAGATACCTTGGGCAGGATTGGTCACCAGGAGGACATACAGGGATTAATACAGTGGCCATTTTATTACCATTACCATTGTATTTTAGGAGCAATCCCTGACGAACCTAAGAAAACCAGGTGGCAAGACAGGCTATTGAAAGTTGATCAGTGGAAATAATAACTGCAAAACTTCACGTAAAGACTCCTGTAATTAATTACTTATTTTAAACTACAATTCACAATTTTTGATTTCATAGTTTTTCTACCCAACATCTTTTTTTATTATTTATTTATTTTTTTGGAGACTCCTCTCTGTGGATTCACATGATGCCATGAACTGTATTTTTTATGTTTTTTTCCCCCTTTTTAAAAACCTCCAACAAAGAAGTTAAATGTACATAAGTATGGATAAACATTTTGTAAAAAAAAAAAAAAAAAAAAAATCCCCGTGGCCTTAAGTAGTATCCTAAATATGTTGTTGAATATGTAGGCCTACAACATTCACTGTAGCATTCAAGGTCTTGTGTAGTTCCTTACTGTACATTTGGGGCTCAGACATGTTGTTAATTGGGCTTTTATTATGAGGATACCTGGGATTTTAAAGAAAATAAGTGCCCTGAGAGAAATGAAAGCTCATGTGCAAACTTTCACAACATAACTTTCATTCTGAAACTTGTTAGATGTGCATCATTTACTATAATTCCTCCAGGCTTGGAAGGAATTTTAATTTTCTAGCTTTTCCATGACCTCAACGAGGGTGAGCAGCCTGTGAAGCTAAATTCTTACATAAACAGACACATTCACACACACAGAAACATACACAATATACAAACACATTGTTTGGCTTTTTATTTGTGGTTGTATTAGAGGCTTCAAAGGAAATGTGGAGCTGGTATGTTTAATGGTTCAGCCCGTAGCCTACATGCTGCTTGGCAGGCAACAGGATCTCTTGCCTTCAGCCTATAAGCCAGCTATAATGTGAGCTAGTAAAAAAGAAAGGGAGGAGAAAAAAATCCCTCTCTTATCGATTCTGCCTCCAACATAGCAACTGCCCGCTGATTGGCTGACGCGCGGCACGTTCCCGGCCTCCCATTGGTTGCTCGGGTAGCGTGAAAACGGTGTAGTCGGACGGAGACAGAGGGGAGGAGAGACGCGATTGGCTGCGGCCAAACTGAAAGCGAAAACCTCTTTTTATGAGAGCCTGCGAGACAGTTGATGGTGTGTGTATTTTAGGCGTGACTCCAAAGGTAATTCGTCCTGGTGCCCCCCCAGCCGGGACTTATTTAACCCTTTCATGCATGAATTATGAATACCTCAGTCAAGACTTTGCTCCTAAGCGTTTATACTCCTCTTTAAGAATGAAAAACAGAAGTTAAAGTTCAGTTTTTAACATGTATTTCTCAAGGAGTTTTTACCTGTCCTCTAAGATTCACAGCATGCATTGAATATTATGTTTAATTATAAAAATGTACTTTTAATGCTGTTAAACTAGTGTGTTCACATATTTAACATATTCTTTACTGTCCAGTGCAATGTAAAAGTGTTTGCTCCTGACTCCTCAGACTCTCTTCTCTTTATACCATTTCCTTCTGTCCTCCCTTATTCCCTCCGCCATTCAGTTTGTGGCTCTTGACCCCTCAGGGCCCTCCACACACCTCCCCCTGTTGAACTGCATATATTTTTCAACGAACATTTTCTGCAAAAATTCATTTATTTAAACTTTATTTAACCAGAGAAATCTCTTGAGATTAAAAATCTCTGTTTCAAGAGTGTCCTGGCCAAGACATAAGTTTAAGACAGACAACACAGAATAATAATACAAAATAAAGCTCAAAAACAGGCAATATAAAACACAAAATAAGATTACTACAAAGAAAAGCCAAAAAGTATGTTAATATATACCAGAAATGAACCGTAAAAAAGCAACAAAAAAAACAGCAACTACACATGATTACAAAGATCAGCTAAGTCACACAGTAAAATATTGTTTTGGTTACAAAAACTTCAAGTTATACTCTAATAAGAAAGTTAATTTAAAGCCCAAAGAGTTGCTGCAGATTGAGTATTTTTTAAGAACGACAAAGTTGCAGTAGTCATGTCAACCGTAGTTGAAATATAGCCAGTGATTATAGACTACATAAAGATGGACGATGTGTTTCCACTTAGCCCTACTGTACAAAGTGAGGCTAAAATACCCCAGATGCGGCTGCTGCCATCTTGCTTTGGTGATGTCATTTGGAGCCAGAGTCTGCGCAGTAGCGATCTGAATGCTATTAAGTGTCCCGCCCATACACCCATCCGACCAATTGAGAGCAGCGTCACTGAGTTAGTTTGGCTCATGTCCCGTCCGCTAACGTGGAGAGGGCGGGCTTTATGACCTATACTGCAACCAGCCACCAGGGGACAGTCGAGATGTTTCGGCTTCACTTTTGGGACCACTGCCATCTCGCTCTGGTGACGTTATTGGGAGCCAGATTCTGCGCAGTAGTGATTTCTGTAGTGTCAAGTTTCATCTGTCAAGCAGCACCACTTATTGGCTCACCTAATTGTCAATTATGTTGTAAAATCCCCGTTTTGTAGCATTGAATAACTAATTAAAACCAAACTTATCAGAAAAACGAACACTTTAACAAACAGCAGCTTGATTAAAACTACTGTAAGTGACAGAAACACATTTGGGAAAACTTTATTTGACATTGGCTTTGGGTTTTTAGTGTGGTCCATGTCCCATCCACTAACATCAAGGGGGCGGGCTTTATGACCTATACTGCAGCCAGCCACCAGGGGGCGATCAAGATGCTTCGGCTTCACTTTTGGGGAGCTGTCATGGCGTCCATCTTTACATGCAGTCCATGTTAGCTATCCATGATGAATAATTTAAATTTTAACAACTGTTTTACTTATTAGATGTGACTTGATGTTTCTGAATTTTATATACTTGCAAGGGTCTCCTGTTAGAGAAGGATTGGCAAGATATTCTTGAGCTGCACAATATTTCTTGCGTTCTGTCGGCCATCTTAGTTTTGAGATATTTATGTTGCTGTTACAACACCTGGCCAGTGGGTGGCAGTGTATGTCATGACGCACTAGCATCCACTGTAGTGGCTTACGTGCGACAATAGCATCAAAACCCACGCATATTCAAGAAAATAGGTTTTAAATGGCTTTCCACTGTAGTCACTACTATGCATGAAAGGGTTAAATTGAGAGCTATAAATCAAAATGACTGTGAATTTAAACGAGCGAGTTGTGTGACCGAGGTGTACCGACAAGGAAAGAGAAAAGGAGGAAAGCAGAGATGTACTGTGCGTGTAAGACGTGGGGGCTGGGTTTTTACATAGATTAAACTCAGATTCAGGGAGCGAGGGAAAATAGGACCGGGCAGCGAAAGCTAAACTGCTGTGAAAGCAAATACCTCTGGGGTATGGCCAGGTGGGAGTGTGTTTCAGGTCAAAGGAAATGTAGCAGAGGCCTAACTTGACCTTTCCAGCCTTCATTTTTTTATACCATCCTGTACAGGAGTTAGAAAAATGCACTCTTTCCTGTCCCTCCTCTTTCCTTGTCTGTCCACCCCACACACTTTCTCTTCCCACTCTCTCCCTGTCTTTCGGACACTCACGCAGCCTGAGTGTGACTCAGCGCTGGTACAGTCTGTCCTATCCATTCATTTATCTATCCGTCTATCCATCTATCTCCCCTGCATCTGGTCCATGCTAGCAGAGCACGCATGCTTGCCTGTCCACCAGCTCTCTGTGCTGACACAGGTAAGAGGGAGTAATCCGTGGCCTGGAACTGAAGTTCACCCCCAGTACATCCCTGCCCTCTGCACCTCATTAATCCCTACCTAACACAGACCTTATGTGATGGTTGAAATAGGCCACCTGTTGCTCTGATCACGGAGGGCCGATGGTGGTGTCACCTGCGGTCATCATCATCACCATCCGTGGCTTTATCCTAAGATTTACACAAGCTTTTCTGTGTGGATGGTGTTAAAATTAATAAAAGGAAAACATCTGTAATATCAGATAATGGCGCTGACTGTGTAATTAAGTTCTGGAGACAAAACTCTCGAGCTGGCTGGGGCTAAATGTTTATAGTTGAGCTACATTCCTTTCACAGGAGCCTCCGAAAAGTTGTGTTTAACAATACAGCATGTTCTCGGCGAGGTAGGTTTGATAGATTGTTTTCTAGTGACTCAACAGCGGACAGGCTGAGTAGGGAAAGGGCCTGCACATATCCTGCTATTGTCTTATCGCTTCCTTTCTCTTCCATCTGTCCACAGTGTGTCCTCCAGCGCCCTCGCTGCCTCCTATCTCTGCTGACCCAAGGATAAGCTCATCGGATGACAATGGCACCACTAGAGACAGATGGTAAATTTAAGATAATTAGTTATCTCGCTTTAAAGAAGTGTTTCACTGCTGGAAAGATGGTCTTTTTAAAAAAAAACACTGGGCTGTCGATGCAGTAGAAAGATGCAGATACTTTTTGAAATTGGTGCTGCATGACCAAAACAACACAGAAGAGAAAGGCATTTGCTTTTGCTCAAGAGGTAGAAAATTACTAGAATACACGGCGCTGCACAGAACGAATAAACGCTCCAACTGGTGGGTGACATAATGCAGGTTGCTCGTCTGAAAAAATATGGCAGCCGGCTGGTAACAGTCTCAAACTGCAGTTAAACTGTAAGCTTAAATATGTTTATGAAAACATTTTCGGTGCGAAATAGGCAATGCGGGGACTGAATCGTGGTTCATATTTGATCAATGCTGCCTGGTTTTACCCTTTAATATTTTTTCCTTTCATCCTGTGTTTTCCATAATATAGAAAGTAGTGTGACACCCACTTCCTGATCACAAACATATTACAGCGAAACAGTGCACTAAAATGTAGTGACTAAAATGCTGTAACAGAATTTTGGTGTTTATTTGATCAGCACTGCATATTTTACCGTTTTTAGAGTTTTGTCTGAGTTTGAGAGAGTTTCGGCTCTCGGTCTGCAGAGAAAGAGACAAGGGTGGCCCTCTCTTGATCCACACAGAGAGAGAAAGGGCTGGCTTTCTTTCACGATCTGCTTCTGTACACTTTGTGTCCGTGGCGGCGCTGAGCGTACAAAAATGTAGTTTGAGCAACACTCCAAATGAGCAGTGAGATCTTTGTGCTGGCAAGATAGAGAGGAGTTTAACATAGTTAATTTACACATACTACCCACACTGGTATGTTACAAAGCAGATTGAAAAAAGAAAAGTATCCCTTTAAGTCATTCTGTGCTTTGTATTTGATATTTTTTCTGCCCAAGTTCATGAAAAATTGTACTTTAAATGATACAAGTGACACTGTGCATTGCTCGCACAGTATCAGCAGCAGACTGTGAAAAAAACAACAACGGCGGATTACGTAAGTTGACAAAACCCTCATCAGTTTATTGTCTTTCAGCAAGAAAAAGGTCAGGATCTCACATTGCTTAGCTTCACCCGAGGAGTTTCCTCAATCCCCCAGTGGAGTTATATTTTTATAAGAGGTTGAATCACCCTCCTTCCACAAACCAACCTCAGAAATACATTTTACAGTTTTCTCTGTACAGAGTATCTATTGTCCTCAAACTTGAAAAATGTGCCAAGTTCAACATGGATTCCTTTCCTCTTAAGCTATGTAGGCTGCATGTCATGAAAAACATTCATAGCTCGAGCAATGCCACAGTTCAAGTAATGGAGGCAGGATACTTCCGGACCTCTGGCAGTTCACACAAACATCGGAGGCCACATCATACCGACACCACCAAAGAGAGTGCATTTTTGTGGCAAATGTCAACCTCTCATAACAGCATTACCTTCACCGCCATCATCATCGTCATACATTGCAACAATAGAAATACTGTTGGATTGCACTTTCTTCAAGCTTTCATCTTGTGGCATGTTTATAGAAAAAATATATATAGAATACAAAAAGCTTATACTTCTTTGAGTAACAGAATATAACATACAGTACTTCAGATTATGTTTTGATCAGCACATCAGCAGGTGTACATGAATCGCCCTCCCCTTGCCCAAATGCAATTACCGGACTCAACAGGGATGTAGTTTTGCTCACTATTAAGTGCTTTGGTCAATGGGTATAACATTGAGTATGCTCTTACAATGGTATTCTACAGGATGTTAATGCTACATAATTATCCACTGTATATGAATGTCTGTTAAGAAAGGGGCAAATTGTCAAGATGCACCACGACTTTTCACATATTCACACGTGGCATTTTCCCCCAAAAATGGTTTGGTCCACCAGACCAGTATGACGGAAACAGCCTGTTTACAGCACCATTTTCCCCCCTCGCAAATGCACTAAGTAGTAGCAACATATTTCTTTCATTCCTGAGCTTTGCAACGGGACATTTTGAGCACAGAGAAAGATTTTTGTTACAGTGACATAAATAATAGTTTGTAGAGAAATTATTGTCAAGAATTATTTAACTTGAGCAACAAAAAACATTTTCGTGCTCCATACACAATATTTCATATTATCCACATAAGGAATTTTACTCATTTCGCCTCTCAATGCTTTTTGTGAGTGAGCACTAGCTCTTTTTTTCTGTTACTCCCAGCATCTCCGCTCTGCGCACTCTACTTGACAGAGTGCCACAATGCCAGCCAATCAGAGAGACTGGCTGTTGTGTCTCCAATCTGATTGTTAGTGGTATTAACGGTTACTAGGGGGGTAGGGAAGCACTCGAAGATAAGCAGCCCATCACCTCCACATTAGTAGTTTATACAGTTTTGGTGAGATAGCTAGCTTTACTACCTTTATTTATACTTTATTAGCTTGCAGCCAAGCTATTTTAGTAGGTTGATAGCTAGCGTCTGCCATATATGCAGTAGCTAAATAAAAACCAATGACTTTCCCATAGACCTAAGTTGTGATAGAGACGTCTGAGCGTCACAGGCCCGTGATATGACTGATTTCGCTATCAGGATTTCATCCATTCGGTCTGGTAACATTTGGAAAGTAGAGGAGTTGCAAGATTAAGTCAATTTAATCCCATATAAATTAGAGGAGGGCTAAACTGGAAGTTAGCCGCTCGACCAGCGGACGCCTGTACTGCGTTTGCTCCATGAGCCCAATGTTGTGGAATATCTGGTTAATTTTATACAGGGGAGGTCAAACTTTTTTGGCTTCTGGCCCCACTTCAAACGCTGTATCCAGGTCTAATTATACATCCATGGTTGGCTTCCTTGGTGATTGCCAGCTACACGCCTAAGGCATTATACATGTAGAGCCCTGAACTGTCTCTAATAGCTGATGTAATTTACTAATTACTATGAACAGCCTCATGACATTGTTAGAAAATGAGATGTAGTATCCTCTGCCAAAGATTGATTTCAATTTACACATTGAGAGGGCAAATGTGAAATGTTAGTGAAAGAGGTTATCGTTGTGTGCTAATGTGGATATTAGCAAACAGGTAAATAAATTCATTGAGGACGCGTGACAAATAATTTCTCTACGAAATATAATTTATGTGTGTCCAAAAAACTATTTTCCCGTGCTAAAAATGTGCAATCACACGCTCAGGAATGAGGCACAAATATAACTCCATAGAAACCAAATATATTTCTAAAACTATTGGTCAAATTTTCAGAACGGAATACACTTTAACTAGGGACATCTCTAGGAACATCAACTCTGGTTGTATAAGTTGAAGTCAAACAAAGGTGCAGCACCTGATGATGTCAGTGAGCAATGTTCTGGTTGTCGACATCCCTACCGGAAAGGTGTCCATTAAACAAACGGCAATAAATGAAGTACAAAAAAAAAAAAAAAAGCTTAAACAGTCTCTTTGAAAACAAAAAAAACCCAAAGCTGACATTCAAGTTCCAGTCCCACTTCAATCTGTGAAATCCCATTCACAAAAGCCGATGGAATCACTGTAGTGCAAAACTTTACACAATGCACCTCGATGCAGTCGTTCTCGCAGGATACAGTAAACATGTCCGTTTGTCTCTTTCCGTTGGATTACATTTCTGGAGCGGCCGGCGGGAGCCCCGCTGTGTGTTTAGGAGTCTGTAAGAGTTTGTGTTCCTCTGCGTGTTGAGAAGGCGTGGCTGCGGCTTTGGCGTGTACTGGATGCGACAGCCGAACATCCAGGGCGTCATTGTGTTGCGCTAAGGAGTGCAGGCGATAGTGCAGGACAAGGTCTTTGAGCGAGCAGTGGGCGTCGTAGGGTTCAGCAAAGCCGTATCCGTGTGGTGTGCTGTAGATCATACAATGCTTCACTTCTTCATTCACACTGAAATAAACGAAGAAAAAAATCACACAAGTCAGTGTCACACAATTACACAATGCGTAATATCCATCTAAAAATTGATCTGACTGCTTTCTAAAATGTTATACTCACACAACAGAGCAGGCGTAGCATCCCTGTTTGCTGCTTTCGCGGATCAGGAACGTTCCGGGTGCTTTACCTTGAAGCATTTCTTCGGCCTGCGTCCGGCTCAGTTCACCAACAAACCAGTTTGTCTCATCCTGATGCGGCAGATTCTTCTCGTCTCCCTTCAACACATATGTGCTGAAAAAACAAGAGTCATATTTTAACACCTCCGTAACAATTCTCTCTTATTAAAAAGTGCAGTCTTAAAAATTGTTTCCAGAAAGAATTTGTTGAAACTTACTCATCGAGGCTGTCACTCAGTATCCCCAGCCAGTCATTTATGCGTTTTTGCCGTACGCCTTTGTGATTAAGCCAGCTGCAAGAAGAGGTGTAAAGAAAGGTTTCAATTTAAAATAGAAACTTCACAGAGCAGCTACCGAGATTTTTTCCACAGATGCCACAAACAATATTCTGACAATACACGTACTTGAGGTACAGGTCTCTGATGTTGCGTAGCTGGATGAGGTCAGGCCGCAAGCTGTTTATTTTCCTGTCCGTCTCTCTGTAGTCCTCTACCTGCGTCCTCAAGTCTTCTTCCAGATGGATTTTGCTGTCATAGATCTCCCCGAGACGACACTTCAGCTTCTCATAATTTATCAGAAAACTAATACGGGGAAGGAAAAGAATACAGTTTAATACACTGTTCTACAACTGAATAGAACTACATTTTTTTTGGGACCATGATGCAATGAAGTACCTCTCCAGGTCTTTGTCGGCTCCGTCAGACTGATTGTTCATCTCAAACTCCTCCCCGTAGCGCTCCTGTTCACGACACTGCTCCTCGAAGATCAGCATTGTCTCGTTAAAGGCCTCAATTGCCGTTCTCTTCATCTGGATCTCCTGTGTCACAAAGAATACACCACTAAGAAAAGACTCAGGAGGCCGACAACTATAAATGCTACTGTTTAGAAATGTACTGGTCTTAGCGCAGACCTTAGAGAGCATCGGAATATTTCTACCTGTGATGTCTTTGTGAAGGCTTCATAAAGACGATCAAACTCCTTTGACTTCTCCTGATACTGACAGTGCACTTCCTTGAGCTTTCTTCCGGCCACATCGACGCTGTCCTCTTTCACCTGGAGTAAAAAAAATTACACTTAAATATGTACAGTTCATAATTTACCATATTTAGCAAAAAACTCTATCATCATTCTTGCAGTGTTAGACTTCTGACCAACTTTTTTTTAATCCCAAAACATAAAATAAGGGCACACACTGACCTGCTGGAAGCGGGACACAGGATGTGTGAGCATTAGGTCCAGTGTGGCATTGTATTCCACCAACGGATGGTGCTGATAGTGCCAAATGAGCTCCACCACTGACGTGAACGTGAGGGGGTCCGAGAAGCCGTACTTCCCATCACGGTGGTAAATCTTGATCAGCTTGTTGTGCCCGTCTTTCCTGAGAAACAGTGAAGCGTAATGTAAATAAAATGTCGTTGATATGTGCAGTGCTGCTGTTCTGATTAGATTCTCCCTTTCTTCTTCTTACCTTAATGTCAGCGTAAAGTCTCCTTGCAGCTTTGTGGATGCGTCACGCACCAGAAAGGAGCCGTCAGGCGTGTCTCGGAGCTTCTCGTTGACCTCATCCCTGAAGGAAAACCAGTTAACAGTTACCAGATCTAACAAACCGATACCTTAACGTCAAACAATAAGACAGAGCGATGACATTTTAAAAGTAATTACCTGGTTATGTCTCCCCAATACCATTCGGCGTCCTGTAGCGTATATGTAGGTGGCGAAATGCAGTTGTTGTTCGTGGTGGAGGACACTGGCTTTGTTGACCTGGGAGGGAGAGCTGCGAAAGAGGAAGACAGATAAGAAAATGAAATGCAAACGATCGGGATGACAGTTCTTAGAAAGAGATCTGTCGTGGATTGTAGAGCATTGATTTGTTGTGAGATCGAGTGGAGCGCTGTAAACGCGACTCCTTCAATATTATGACTCTTGCAATCAAGGATGTGTGCGTGCAAATTTAGGAAATGCACTGTTCTGCATGTATGCCAACCCCCCACCACACACACACACACACACACACACACACACACAGAGACACACTGTCTGTCACACCCTTGCTTGATGAAGCCTGTCAAGATCTGAGGACAAGCCCAGGCATGTTTCCAAGAGATATCACTAGCCAAATCATTACCAAGTGTGGTCAGCACTAAAAAAGGAAATGTGGCAGTTAGTCCTCATGTCTGAGCACTGCCAGTCAACAAATATGAAACATGTTTTCTTTTATTATTCCAGAAATTCTCGGGCCCTTCAGTTGCCTGCAACTCTTTGCAAACTAAGTCCAACTTCTGAAGTTTGCAGCAGCCTCTGGCACTGTCCCCGAAGTGCATAAAAAGGCAATAAATAAACCATAAATTATATCTTGAGCCTCTTGGACCACCCCTCCCATTTTATAATGATTGCACCGCTTACAGATCCTCTTTAGTTTTCCGTCAACCTTAAAGGAATAAAATCTGGCTGCAGGACTAAGCGTTTTCCCTAAAAATGAAAAAAAGGAGGGCAAACCGCATCAAGAGGAGGTGAAGGGCGATATATTTCACTGCAGGACAAAAGTGCCTTTCATGAGGCAGTTAGGGAGAATACAAGAGCACCCTCAGAGAGGAGAAAATGTGGGTTTCTCCCACCATCCGCTCTCCTCTTTTTCTGACCTTAAAATAAACAAAAGGCAGGTGCAGCAGCACCGTGGCAAGGCACACACACACACACAAAAAAAACGCGAAGCTGCGGCTCCTGAACTCAGCAAAATTAAATCTGCACACCTTCCCCCCTTTCTGTCTCGTGCCAAGAAACTCTGCTGGCTTCCAAAACCTACACGCGCACACCAGTACAGACAAGAGGCAAGTAATTTAAGAGTGCAATAATAAAAAATAATATTAAATCAGTCACGCTAGCCTTGCTTTTACACTGTATCCAATCCAGAACACATAAAAACCAAACACAGGAACTGTCACTTAAAACAGTGCAAACCTTAAAGGAACAATACATGGCATCTGTATTGTTCTGATGGTATGTCGCTTTAGGTTCGTATTGTATTGTAATTTATCAACTGTAATAATAATCTTAAAATATGGGGCAATTTAATTAGCTACAACCAAATTAATTTAACTAGGTGGTTATTATGTTGTAGAATTAGACATGATAGGAGCGCAATGCAAGCGTTACGCACTGTTACGACCATGTAATAACGCGCAGCTCAGCTGACAAATGCAAATAAAAAATGAAGTGTTCGTGAGTTGCCGGAGTTAAGTCATGAGACGAGCTGTCTAGTCTGCTTGCCTCTAGCCTACTTTCAGAGCTAGCACACAAATTAAGCACGGCTGGCTGCAGAGGAGAACAAAGCGGTCGTTTCATGCGGCGCTCATTAACGCACCCTCGACTATATCCCCTTTAAAATGCACCCTTTACACTGTCATACGCCTTTGGTAAATCTTCTGGTTTATAAGGGGGATGCAAAAACCGCCGTGCATTTGCGATCCAAGTTTGTCATATGCGCTGGGACAAAAGAAAAGCCACTGCGCCTGGTCCACCGAAAGGTATTACGTAATTGGCAAGTGAATTGCGCTATGCATGCCTGGGCAATGCCACTGGGGGAGCGCAGCACCGAGGACCTGACCATTATAACGTCTTTACTAACACCTGCACTGCATTTGTGGGATGACATCTTTATTACAGGCATCAAGCAAGGTGATGGCAGCAAAAGGAGAAAGCAGAATAAAAGGTTTTGTGACCCCCCGCAGATCAGACAATGGCTGCCTTTAACCCTAACTTACCTGGTGGTGCTTGATCCATCTCGATGTAGAATAAACCTTCAGGAGGATAAACCATTCCTGTTTCAAAAGAGTAGTCCAGGTTGGTGTCGTTGTTGTTGCGCGTTTTAATAGCTGAAAAAAAATGCACGTTTCTTTTGCGGCAAAAAGACTTGTTCAGTGCAGTCGCCACGTCCTACATAGATGTGGACAAAAAGGCAACTCCTTCGATTGTGAGTCCAGAAAACGTCCCAAAGTCCAGCTGGATATTCTCAACATATCCTGTCTAACTGGGGGTTATTATCTCAGACACATAGATTGTCAGTCCTTGCTTTCTTTCTTGCTGTGCGGCGGAGCTCTACTTATTTCATCTCGGAAGTGGAGCGACTTTAAAGGGCTGTTCGTAACATCATCTTGGCGCGGTCCAACCCGCTGCTGCAGCTGGGGGTTTCTTTTTCCTGCACAATCCAACGCCACATAAATCACACCCCGTCAAATGTATATATCGCAGTGAAATGACAGCAAACATGTATAAGTACAAACTACAAAAACAACATTTTTATTTTTTTGATTCCACTCACAGATACCAAGCGTCTGCCATATTGCAACCCCCCTAAAGAGTAATGGTACATTCCAGACCGTTTCATTCAACTCTCCTCAGCTGCACTGTAACAGCTGAAAAATGCCTTGCAGGGCATGAATGGAAAAGAAAAACCTAGTCTATTAGCTTGAATCATCTCACGAAAACACGATCTAGCTTATGTTTGTTTTTAACACCCCAAAGTAATAGGAATTAAGGCATTTTCTGCCACCCCAGCCTTGCCCTAATTTACCCAGTGAGCAAATAGGTTGCAATAGAATGACATCATGCGATAGGTTATATGATAATTAACGTGTCTTCAGCTGTTTGGCATCCAGACTCAAACCTCTTTTGTCTGAGACAAAGTAGCCTGCCTATTTGGCACGTGTGCATTATATTCTTGTTGAGCTTGTCAGACACGTTCAGTGGCAACAAAAAAAAAAAAAAAAAAGAGGAACATAATTATTGCTGCTCTGACATCGTCCTGTTCAAGACACAAAAGGTAATAGCAGGTGTGTTAAAGGAGAACTACACCCATCTTCAAAAGTCAGACAGGTTATTTCCATGGTCTAAGACAGTCCAAAAATATTAGTAAATATGGACAATTCTGACCTAAATCCAAAAACTAGGAAGCTCAAATTTATGATGTCATAGGGTGTAAAATCTGGAGCTGCTCCACTGACAGTGAATTGGGAAAGATGTTATAGATGACACTCAGAGCACCCAGGGGATTGATCTGAGTATATGGGTACATTCATTTCAGGACCTATAAGACAACAATAGAATAAAGCTCATTTGGGTATAGAAAAAAGAAACACTCTGTGAGATCACAAAATTAGGCTTCACTGTCTACGGAGCAGCTCCAGACTTTGTACACGATGTCATCACAAGTTTGAGACTTACCTTTCAGGTTTCTGGCTTTGAGAGAGAGTAGCTCATGTTCACAGTTATTGACTTAACTTTCCTAGGCCATTGAAACAACATATAGAAATCCTTAGATCCTGTCTGCAGGTATACAAATATTTTTGAAAATGGAGATGTTCCATATCCATATCCACCCTCCATTTTCAAAAATAATTCTGCCCATATGACCAAATGCTTGCTGGCGTTAGCTGTCTTTAGCAGTCTACCTCATTACAAAGGTAAAGTGTACAGGCTAATGTTATCTATTTATAAACACCTATTGGAGATCTCAGCACTATTGATACCCATAAAATTTAAGGGTGAAGGAGCCGAGTGATGCGATGGACATGTGAAAGTTTTCCTTCCAATCCTCATCAACAACAATCCCATTCTTGAAAGCCTCCCATTATGTGTTGGTTCAACCAGGCCTGAATCTGGTGACACTGAGCTGGAGCGAAAATATTGGGTGCAACAGATGCCTCCATTTGTTCGTGAAGTTGTGCAGCAATACTAAGTTTAAGTGTAAAGTAGTAATTAGACCAAGCAGTCCTTACAAACCAGTCATCCGCCATTGCTCTTGTTTCTGGGGTATGCTCATTACACAAAGCAACAATGGGCATGTGCAAACTGATGAGATTACATCATGGTTTCCCAAACGCTCCGCTTTACATGTCCAGACAGATACACAGTAACCGGAGTTTTGAAAAATTAAAGAAAATTTGAGCTAAAAAAAAGTGACCGAAAACTTATTTTGCGTGTGGACAATAGGCCAAAATGTAGCCGAAAATATCCGTTCACAAAAATATTTGTATATGTCTTGCCAGGGCCTCGATTTAGGTGGTTTTCCCCTTTTAACACCTGTAGACATCAGTGACTTGAAAGTCAGCGTGAGGGTTGAAAGAATGTATTTTATCATGAGACATTCTGCTGTTTCTATCTTCATGTGCTAGAAAGTATCCAGATCACTATCTCCCTTATGCGTTCGTGTCGAATGAATACATGCATTGTTGTTCGTTCGTGACACAGAATGCTGTGCTATAAATTTAAACAACCGAGGCCTCTTCCACCAGCTGACGTTAGTGGCTGCAGGGAGAGTGAAACAAGGCCTGCATGGTCAGAGGTCTGTCTCTGTTGGTGTCCAGGCGTTTATGGCCGGTCCCCTTTTGACCCGAGGACACAGAGTCAGGGAGGTAATTGCCTCCAGCATTCCTTTTTCCCATCAGTAAGACGATTCTTTCCTGTGTCCAGTCAGTGCCCATGAAATGTCCTAAACTAACTGCCATGATGGAGGATATTATGACAAGAGAGCACACATACATGCCATGGGCGGCTTATGAGACAATGGGCCCCTGGGCACAGATATGCAAAGGGCCCGACCACCTCTCCTACACAGAAGCAGGACACACAGACTTTGTGGTGGTTTTGTGTCTCTTTGTGGTCATTTTTTGTCTTCTTGCGGTTGTGTTGTGATTCTTTGAGATAATTTTGAGTCATTTTTGGCTGTTTTGTGTCTCTTTGTAGTCGGTTAGGTCTCTTTGAGGTAATTTTGTATCTTATTGAGATAATTTTGTGAATGTTTTTGGTCATTTTGTGTCGCTTTGCTGTCATTTTGTGTGTCCTCATGGTTGTTTTGTATGTCTTCATAGTCGTTTTATGTCTCTTTGTGGTTGTTTCACCCATTTTTTGTAGTTATTTTGTCTCTGTGTGGTCTTTTTGTGTCTCTTGGAGGTAATTTTGTGTCTTCTTGTGGTTGTTTTGTGTCTTTTTGTAGTCGTTTAGGTGTCCTTGAGGTACTTTTCTGTCTCTCTGAAGTAATTTTGTGTCTTTTTTTGTTGATTTGTGGTAACTTAATGTCTCTGTGTGGTTGTTTTGACCATTTTTTGTAGTTGTTTTGTCTCTTTGTAGCCATTTTGTGTCCCTTTGTGGTCATTTTGAGTCTCTTCTTAGTCTGTGCTTGTTGATTTAGGTAACATTTTGCAGGTGAAGACCATTGGCGGCCCTGGCACTTTGGGTCTGTGCACGGTAGGCCTGTTCTGTAATCCATCCATGATGCATGCTGCACTCCCAGACATGCATGAAACTCGTGTGTGGGCAAGTATGTCAGACAAATACAGAGTTTATTAACATAAAAAAATGTGCGTATCATTTGCATTCCATATGCAAATGCTGTTTAACTTGCCAAATGGTAGTTGTGGGATGTTGGCAGCTTTCTTTTAGATATTAGATCCACCGTTTGACAGGTATGTAATTGCGTGGGTGTGTGTACACGTTGGGCGAGTGTACTCACGTGTGTCTGTGTGTATCTGTGGGTGCAACGCATGAGTGTTTGCTTGTGTGCTTTCCATGCGCACCTACTTTAAGAAGCCCTGAGGCCTGTCACGGCATGTCACTCGGCTGCTGCCCAGCCCCCCCCCTCCTCGCCCTGGTGTCAGAAGAGCACAGACTTTGCCCCTTTAACTCCTGGGTCTGACCTCCGTGACACATTTCACTACCACCATCCTCTTAAAACACGACAGCATCGGGGCTCCGGAGACGTCAGTGGGGGGCAGTGAGGCACAGGCATGATGAGCTCCAGTCTCTGAGCCTTGTGTTTGCAATATGTTGCCTCTATGATTAGTACTAGAAAGTGAAATATTTGGGGTCTACTGTGTAATTTGTATCTTAGCCCCATTTGGGTTGTGTGCGTGTAGTGGCCGGGGTGAGTGAGGGCTGACTCGCAGGATAAACCTTTAGGCTTTGCACCCCAGATCCAGGCAGTCCTGATGGGATCAGTGAAGGCTAATCGTAAGATTAACAGGATAGGCTGATACTGCAAGCCTGCCAGCTGCCTGCTAGCTGATGTGACTCATCTTGATATCCACTATACCGCAATATGCCACTGGACTGCGGGAGTGCTGGGAAACGCTGCATGAGTTTTAAATTAATAGACAGATGTTCCTCTGTGCTAAATGTAGATAAACAGTTCAACTCTAATTCTGTTAGATTTGCATTTGACACTGATCTGACAACTTAGAATGACTACAGAGGGACTATTGTAGGCAGCAAATATTAAGGAGAGTAGGTGTTAAAGATGTTATATTTTGGTATTTTTTCTGGTCAGGAAAGCAGCGCCAGTAAGAGGCATTTCAAGAGTTCAGGAGAAAGGATTGTTTGTTGTGTCCTTGAGTTTATTAGGTCAAGTGTGGTGCAGTATGTTGTATGTAAACTCTGTGGTGAAATTATGGAGCTTTTATCCCCATATTTAAGAGTGTTAAATGCGTACGTGATAGGCCTCCCGCTGTCATTCACTCAGCCACACTAAGTCACAACACCCAGAATCAGTGCAGTAATCTCCTGGCTTTTTAGACTAATGCTTGTTTAGACTCTGTCCACTAACTGTGTCAAGGAATATTAGTCTGTTTTCATATTTCCTGTGCAGCGCGATGTAGGACACATTTTATCAGGATTTGTTTTGTTTGTTGTCGGAAAAAGAAAAAGACTCAAAGACACAACACGGAGAAACCATGTCAGGAATTAGTTCAGTTCACCAATGTCGGTATCTGTGTCATGGTCTCGCATTGTCGCCCTGGGTGAATTGCACATCTCTCAAATCTTCTGTACTGTAGTGTGCTGCTATTCACGGCCATTGAAGGGATGCATAATGGTCTTGGCAGGGCGTTCGACATTCACCATGGAGAGACTGTGGGGTTTCCCTGATCGGCCGCCAGAACCAGCACACAAAGCACGCAGTAGTCCTGCCAGAGGCAACTCAACTGTGGGCAGAGTGTAGGGCGGCTATGGTCTGGCCCCCAGGACCCTGCCATTGTGGAAATGTAAGTGGGGACAGTGTCTGAACGGCTTGAGTTGGAGCAGAAAAACTTTGGATGACCAAAACTATGAGCTTCAAATAGCTGGGCCCTGGGAAACATAGCTTGTTCTTTTAAGGAGGTCAAAGAGAAGCCAAAAAGAGGAAAAAAAAACAGAAAACCAATGTTTGGTGGATGTCAAATTTGAGGCTACTGTTACTATAGACATCAGCAAAACTGACATACCATTTTTCCAAACGCTCCGGTGTCTGTCTGCCTCTCTGTCTGTCAAGTTCGGCCCTCTCCCTCTCTGTCTCTGTCCCCTGCATTAGCACCCAGTGGTCATACCCAACACTCATCATCTGTCACTCCATTCTGCCAGAGCCTAATCTTACTAACAGAGGTGACAACTGAGGTACTCGTGGCATGCCACCACACACAACGTTTACCAGCTGAGTGTCTGAGTTATGCCTAGGATGATGATCCTGTGGTATCAGCGGTCTCTCTGGAGGCCTTTCCCACCTCGCTGCTAAAGTGGCACACCAAATAAAGGCCTGACTGTGACCGTTAGTGGAATACATCCACACGATGCTGCCAGTTTTTCAGTCCTCACACCATTAGGTATAGGGGTGTTAATCACTAGTTTCATCAGGATACAAGATTATATCACTTCTTTGGACAACAATACAACATTTGCAGATATCACAAAGTCTGCCATGATATCATTTTGATTCGGTGAAATTCAGGGGCCTATGATCGACATGAGCCGATATCACATGCCCATTTATCACAGTCAGTTAAGGAAGGTAAGGTAAGGTAAGGTAAGGTAAGGTAAACTTTATTGTCCCCTAAGGGAAATTCATCTTGGGCACAGTGCTACATTTCATTGCTTCACAGGACAAGATAAAAACATCATCACAGGGACACATCATCACAATGACAGTTCTATCACATAAAACAGACATGGACTACATTTAACAATCACAACACAGAAACATACAGAGACGTCTAAAGTGCAAGAAAAAGTGCTGAGCACTAAAGTGCCGTGTGTTTAATGCACGTTGCTCGTTGCTCTATTACACTAGTTTTTAACATTGTTCAACAGCTTAATGGAGGCTGGAACAAATGATAATTTGAGGCGGTTTGTTTTGCACTTTGGTATACGAAATCTTCTTCCTGATGGGAGAAGTTCGTATTCAGAGGACAGTGGGTGAGTAGAGTCTGAAGAGATTTTTGTTGCTTGTTTCATGACCGACTGATTATACAGATTCTCTATGGACTCATATTGTCTCATACCTATTATCTTCATTGCTGTTTTGTGCATATTGGCCAACCTGTTTTTCAGTTGCATTGATAGGTTGCCATACCAGGCTGTGATTCCATATCTGATGAGGCTCTCTAAAATAGCTCTGTAAAAAATCAGCATGATCTGCTTGCTAACCCCGTACAGCCTCAGTCGTCTCAAAAAATACAGTCTCTGCTGCAGTTTGTTGCACAAGTTGTCAACGTGTGCTTTCCAGCAAAGAAGGTTATCAATATGGATCCCTAAGTATCTGTATGTGGCCACTTGATTAATAGTCTGGTCTTTAATTACCACTGGCTTGTGTGTAGTCACTTGCCTTGGGTCAAGAACCATCTCTTGTATCTTTGACACGTTTAAAACCAGATGGTTTTTGTCACACCACTTAATGAGGGTGTTGATCTCATCGTGATATGCAAAAGAGTCCATGTCCTTATGCAGAAGACTCACAATTGCTATGTCGTCTGCAAATTTAAAAATAAGATAAGGAAGAAGCTGGCACCCCCTGTCTTTTTTTACTTTTGGCCATAAAAGATAAAAACAGCACCTAAATAAATGTTAATAATTGTAAGCGGTTAAGTGCAGTAAAGTTTGACTCCGCTTACACACATAAAACGGCACATGGCATAACTTAACCTTCAGCGCTCTCTGCCACAAAGCCCTTTCTGGAAGAAATATTTTCACTTTAACCCAAACCATCATCTTGTTCCTGAAACTTCAGGACTATGTGGCTTTAAGCCCTGAAGGCAGACTTCTCCCAGCAGCCACAAAACATGGATTAATAATAACAAGATCATTTAACAAAGTATAAATTCAGCTTAATAATAAGTGTCAAGATTCACAGACAAAACGTTTGTTTTTGCTAGTCACCCATTACTCGCTTAAGCATTCTTACATTGCGTAAATTTGCCTAGCAGCTAGCAGACTTTTCATCTGCTCATAGCATAACAAATTGTATATGTATTATTTATACTTTTTGTACTCACTGTTGGTTTAAATCACTGCATCTCCCGACAGAATTTCAGCCTGCATGCACGTTAATTCAACCCAACATTGTTAAAACAAAGCAGCTAATGTTGCTGTCAAGAGAAGTTAGCAGAGTGAGATGCCTGTCCAGGCAGGTATGCCACGTTTACTGAGTATTTTATCTCCTCGCATTGTTAACATTCGGCATGTGCTTTGTTTGTTGGCCCATATTTTCTCTGAAATCCAAAATATTTCCATGCGAGAGAAAATAATAACGTTATCCTTATCGTCTTTCTCTTGGCTGCTTGCTGCCATCTTCCTGCTGCTGTTTGACAGTGACATAGAATTTCAAATAAAAGTGCATCCTAAAGATGATGACATGGATCGATGTTTTCACTTTGCATCAATGATACTGAATCGTTGATTGATAAAACAATACACAAATCAAGATAGACAGATTATTACAACCCTAATTAGGTATGGATCAAAATAGGTTATAGGATTATTCGTAGTCAAATAATCTGTTGGTCTCTTTTTTTTTGGTTCTGTTTTAAATGATAATATGTTACTTTTCTACTAGACCAATGTTATATATTTTGTTGAGTTGTGGACTTACATTATCCCAAACTTTTCCAACAATGTTGAAACCCAGAGAAACACAGTATGTGTTGTTTGGTCACCGTTGCCTGCCGGTGGCGTCATATCCCCTTTGCCCATGCATTAGGGTTGTCGTCTACCAGAAGCTGTCATAAATTGACTTTTTTTTTTTTTAAAGATATTTTTTTGGTAAGCGTGAAAGGGGGAGAGAGAGAGAAGGGGGGATGACATGAAGCAAGGGGCCACAGGCCGGACCCGGACCGCCGTGGCAACAGCCCTGCACATGGGGCGCCTGCTCCACCACCAACCCACATTTTTACAATACACTTTATAGATCTTCGTCTTTTTTAACTATAGGTTTTAACCGAATGAAGGACTTAAGTCTGGATCTTAAATTATCAGAGAAACAAGGTGAGCAAACGTTAGTGGCATCTCTGCTTCATCCCCTACAGTACTAAACAGCATTGACGAAACACTGATTTTTAAAGTGAAACTGCTTAATTCAGTGTTTCCATTGGTTTAAATAACCAAGTCTGTTTGTGTTGGAGAGGAGACCTCTACGAATAATTCAGCTCCCGGTAAAACCTCCTGAACAATGAACACTAAAGGAGTCCTAACCAGGAGAAACTGACTGCAATGATGGCATCGCTCTGTCTTTTGTGATTGTTTTTATTGAGATGCCCCTAGTGGCAGAAAATTACATGGTTTACGTTTAAATGTCAGAAATAATGACCATGAAAATGGCCATCACAGTTTCCCAGATCCCAAAGTGGCACCTCACATTGCTTGTTTTGTCCAATCAAACCTAATGATATTCAACTTGTAATGACAAAAACAATACTTGTGCTTGATAAGTGATAGATTATTCAAATGTGTCATTTCAGGACAAGTCAGGAATAAAACTGGTGTTAGCAGTCATTCTCAAAACAAAAAAAAAGGATTATTTCTGATTCAGTCGGCCAACCTGCACACGTCTGCGATGCATCTTCAGCTGTGACTCATCTATGAGTCTTCTTTACAGAAAGGCCGTCATGTGTGTCAGTGAGCACAGAATTCATGGCTTGCAGCTCAGTGAAGTTAAGCTAGTAACCTAACCCTCTCTCTCACACACACACAGTCACACAAATGCACACACACAATCCCAGGCTTTCATGCAAAGCAAAATTGAGAAGCCGAGGACTCTTTCAAGCTCCTCGGCAGTTACCCCTTTATATAAAAGGACACTACTCTCCTCGGCTACACAGCCATCACATCAGCACTATAACTCTATTAGGCACAGCTCCAGGACACACTAAGCAACCCATAGCCCACAATAGCATCATTGTCAGTGGGGATTGCAGCCATTGTCGTCCATGCTACAGGATTTATTCCCCTCCTCCCATATTGTGACCTTCACCTTTAACCCCAGCTGCCATCTCACATGCTCTGGGACTGAGAGCTTGTGAGGCTTTATGCCTTCCAGGTCTTAAATGCTCCTTTACAATGACCCAAGCCTACTAAGTGGCTGCTCTCCACAGCACCAGCGTTGGGATGATTCAGGTTAGTGTCAGCAAGGAGAGAGAGGCAGAGAGGGGGGAGGTGGGGAGAGGGTCGCGGTGCAGAGTTGTGGTTGGACTGATTGACCCTTAGAAAAGGTCAGTTGGAAGGCATGAGAGGAGAGGAGCTGCCTAAATGGCTCTTTTCTCTCCTTTTTCTCCCCCTGGCCAGGGCAGAGACTCTGTATGGTTATTTATGAGCGTGTGGGAGAGCGAGAGGGGCTGCAGTGAAACCCACCAGCCCTCTTTGTTGCGAGGGCTGGGCTGGGCTGAGGTGCCTGTCATTGGTTCGGTTCTGTCATATATACATGCACGTGCACGCTCACGCAAGCCCTCACACACCATTAAGAACCCCTCCCAGAGGCTGCAAGGACAGAGGAGAGGACTCTGTTGCGAGGCAGATTTGGAAAATGAGGTGTGCTTCACACAATAGCTGTCAGCAGTTTGATAGATGCCTCTCAGGCATCTAAACCCCATGAAACTTCCAGAAACTGGAGGCCGTTGACATTATTTGTAACTGAAGCTGGCAGATATGTTCGTATAATGACCATACTGACACATAAGTCAAGATGTCATCTAGGATTTTGGTGTTTTCTTGCTGTGTTGCAGTTAAATTACATAATCGTTTAATTTCATTTGACTGTTCTAATTGAGTGCCTCTGTTTGGCACTAAGGTGGGATATACCGGTACCCAAAACTATAATTTTTAACAAGAGGCAGGGGTGGCATAGTAGACTAATATGCACTTCTGCTCTTAGCGGGGATACAAGGCTACTTCTAAAGTAATATAGAAAAGACAATAGATCAGACTACTGCAGCAGAATGGCGCTGCAGGGATAGTTTTGGCTCCCTGTGAAGCTCATGGAGCAGCTGAGGAGCTCCATGGTTGACTCCCCAACATCTATGGCTAGGTTTTATGGGTAAAAATCGATACAGCATAGTATTGCGATATTTCGTGTGGCAGTATTGTATCGATACACAGATGGCAAGTATCGATGTTTTTTTGTTACTTACTTATCGATTTGCATAAATAAATCAAACTTTTGGTGGCCTACTAAAACAATTGTTGTTTTCAGTTCACTCGATAGATTTTGCTGCAATAAAAATAACTGAAGTGAGAGACTTAAGCTTTAAAACTTTATTGTGTAAGTTAAATCATATGCTGACAAATTTTTCCTTAATTTAGGTCGAAAAAAGGTAATAAATCGCAATATATTGCAATATTTGTTATCGCAATACTCAGCATATCGCAAAATGTTTAAAATCGTAATAATATTGTATCGTAAGTAAAGTACCCTGATAATATATTGTGGGGCCTCTGGTGATTCCCACTAGTGCCGACTTTGGGACAGTTCCGTCTCCTGTCTGAAGTTGAATCTGGTGGCTCAGCGGAGCTCAGTTGCCAGCTTCCTCCCACAGTCTGAAGACATGCAGGTTATATTGATTAGTGACTCCAAATTGCCTGTAGGTGTGAATGTGAGTGTGAATGGTTGTCTGTCTCTATGTGTCAGCCCTGTGATAGTCTGCCGACCTCACCAGGGTGTACCCTGCCTCTCGCCCAGTGTCAGCTGGGACAGGCTCCAGCACATCCATGACCCTGTACCAGGATAAGCTGCTGAATGAATGAAGGGATATAAAAGCATCAATACCTTTAATATTATTATGTTGTTGGTGCTGGAATAGGAAGTGAAAATATGGCTGTACTTGACAGTATTGTCCTGCTCTATTCATGTACAGGCCTAGTTGAATCACTTCTTACAGTAAATACTCGATGTGTGACATTGTCATGAGTCACATATTCCTCATAAGTTTGATATTCTCGAGAATAAATTAGCTGTGCCTTCCCAGAATTGCATAAAGTTACTGTTCACACCAGTGCAGCACTCTGCCAGTGTAACACACACCACTTTTTTTTTTCCCTGACAAAGTTAAATTAAGCTTGAATTTCACGCTGAAGTCAAATGGTCATGATGTCATGGTTTGAGGACAGAATGACTCGGTTTGTCTGTTGACTGAGAAGGCCTATTCTTGCATGTTTGGGTGGGAGCGTAGCATATAATTGCAGAGCGGGATAGCATGAGGGGATGGGGGAGGGAGAGAGTTAGCACGCAACATGAGTTTTGGCCCACAGTCGCTGGTGTGGGTGCCAAACTTGTCCAGAGGGCTGCTGTGTATATCGAGGCTAGTTTCTGCTCTGCCTAGAGGCTTGCACTGTTCCAAGACACATCTTTCATTTGCACACGCTGAATAGCTTAGGGGAGCCCGAGGCAGTTTGGACTGGGGAAGGATCTGGCTTTTTGGACTTTTTAGGGGATGTTGGGTGGCTGCCTGGCTGTGTGAGTGTGTGTGTGCACGTAGGAGAGTCTTTTCTGGACGTGCAAAATTCTTCCGAGTGTCCCTTTTCAGTGAGAAACCATTGCATTGTTTCGTTGTCAAGTCAGTTGTTAGGGAGCAACCAAACCGCTGTACACGTGTTGCAGCCATTTGAGGATTACACTGATCCAAAAATCTGACAGTAAAAGAAGAGAATGGAAAGCTTTGTCGGCCTTTTCATATCCTCTCAGTGGGAGGTAGAAAGGCAAGACCTCCAGACCTGGGCTTGCAGTGGTGGGTGTTAATGTGGAGGGGGGGGGGGGGTGGTGTGAGCTCTCAACTGCCAACCAGATGGACAACCAAGCCCTGTGTATTTAGGGAGATCATATGGGATAACCTTGCAAAGACAGATTGACATTTTGCTGACAAAACAAACCACCCCTGTCCCGCACGCAAGTAGCCCCCTTCCCATTTCGCTCACACACACACACATGCGTGCACGCTCATGTACGGGCATACAAATACTTTAAGTGGTATTTGCTTACATAGGTCTTAAGGAAGTTATTTCAGCATGTGTTAAGCACACGGTCAGGAGCCATAACAATAAGAGGATAGGACAAAAGAATCTAGGATTACACAACTCCTGCACAAACAATGGCAGCATCGGTGACCTGTGCAAATGAGACAACCTTGAGCCATGATGGGGGGGCAAGTAAACTCATTTTCTGCGTCATGCATCGGGATTTACCTTGGTGCTTTAGAGCCATAGATTGGGACGTGAGGTTAAGAACATCATCATCTGTTTGACTTAGCTTTGTGTCCCCATTTTCTGTGGTAATAGCATTAGACTGCTTTTGAAAAGATCAGGTATTATACATCAGCTGCAAACAGAAGTGTTTCTGACTTTACAAATCTATTATGTTGAATTTATATCACTGTTTAGATGAATCGAACCATATCAGATTCCAGTAAGTGACCCTTTTTCCTCCTCCGGCCTAGTCAAAATATTTCACTTAGTTTACGAAAACGTGTCACGGGAACAAAACATTCTCTGACAATAAAGAACAGAGTAAATTTATCAGGAGTCACTTTGCTCCGTTGCCCAAAATGCTCTCTGCAGCAATCTGAATACATGATTTATGCCACATAAACTCCCTCCCACACACACACACACCACTAATTTACATTATTAATACAGCTCGTACCAATGCTTTGTGTTCCAAAATACTGATTACATTGTTGTCATAACATTTAACGCAAATTACTGTCATCTCTCCACTCCGCTTGCCTTCTCACCACACAGTCAATCTCCGTACGCGAGACGACCGTACTGTTTAAAACTGCTGACTGCACAGGCTGAAATTGTCATGGTGACCCAAGAAAATCATTCCAAAGGCGGCTTTGTTTTCTTCTTCTTCTTCTTCTTCTTCTGCAGAATAAAAGTCAAATTTAAATTAGATTTATTGTCTTGACCGCAGTTAAGTATAGTATTGCCAAAACAGGTCATTGTAGTTCTACAGTGTCATTAAAATGAGGCTTTATGGTTTATACATTACTACACTATACACACTGTACCACAATAACTACGTCACCACATTGAACCAAACTCACATGCTCTCAAATTTAAACATTTGTTGGACTTAAAACCTACACAAGTAATGTATAAAGTTAAAATCAACATGCCTCCAAACTGTATCCAGAAGTTGTTCCATGTTAAAGTGAGTCAGTATGAACTATAGGGAAGTTGTATGTTTACAAAAACAAAGATTAGGACAAATGCAAAACAAAGATATAATAGTGAAAGGATTTAATCTGTGGAATTGGTTGAAAAATAACTGAAAATGTGTAATAAACTTTATAGATTTTCAAAAATATATTTAAAAATAAGATGATTAACAAATATAAAACTGAGTTATGAACACAGGTGTGTGTATTTGAGTTACTGTTTGGGACTGTTTGGGTATTTTTTTTTACTTTTTCATTGTATAAAAATAAAGAAAACTTCAAAAGTTATAACTTATTATTACTATTTATTATTTTTTCATGTGTGCATTTGAGTTGTATTAGTTGGAAAGTGACCAAACTAAACTAAAAAGTCAGTTAATAACTATGCTTTAGATCTATTCACATCATCCACTCTATAGGGGGAACATGTTGCGCTCACGTCACTGAGTCTACACAGAGATGTCGCCACAACATTCTGGTGTCCCACATATAAAATCATAAAAAAGAAATAGAGTGATATATATCGTAGCATGAGTATAGTAAACTATAAAATCATAAAAAAGAAATAGAGTGATATATATCGTAGCATGAGTTGGAGTGGAAGAAGTACTCAGATTTTTTACTTGAGTAAATATAGTAGTGCAAAATATAGTGCAAAAATTGCTAATTTACTTTAGCATAAAAATATATGTTAAGTACCAAAATTAGACTTAAAGTGCACATGATGCAGAACTGCCCTTTCAACACATTGCATATCACTGGATTATGATTATTGACATATTAATTCATTCATCACTTTAATGTTGCAGCTGATAGAGGTGGAGCTAATTACTTTATATGCTGCTGGGTAGCTTGTAAATTCCCCCGGGGCATCAATAAAGTTTTATCTTAACCTAAAATAATGCATCGTAATTGATTAATAATCTGAATCTGTAAAGTACCTCTTGACTAAAATGATCAAATAAATGTCATGGAGTAAGAAGTGCAACAATAACCTCTGAGATGCAGTGTACTAGTGTAAAGTAGCGGAAAATAGAAATAAGGAAGTAGAGTACAAGTACCTCAAAATTGTACTCAAGTGCAGTACATGGTTAACTGTACTTGTCACCACTGGATGAGATATAGTTTAACATTTGGATGTAATTGTAATGGTGAGAACCATAGCAGAAATCAAAAGAGAAGTACTGTATATGACTTTTATTGGAGTCTGGCACGATTTAATGAAGAAAGTAATTAGAGGAAGTCGGGTAAGAAGGTCCAATTTTCTCACCCGCTCTAACAGCCTGCTTTGTGTTTTTATGTCCCACCACAATGGTCTGTGGTACATATGTGGGACACCAGAATGTTGTGGCGACATCTCTGTGTAGACTCAGTGACGTGAGCGCAACATGTTCCCCCTATAGAGTGGATGATGTGAATAGATCTAAAGCATAGTTATTAAAGGGGTGCTCTGATATAGTGTCACACACTCATAAAGTTGGGGGAGTTTCAACAAGAGACAGATTAAACAAAGAGTAAGAGTAAGGCAAAGCAGTATGTCGCTCTTAGCTAAATGCTTACATCAGCATGATCACATGCTCACAGTCACTATGCTTAAATGCTGATGCAAAGTACATGTAGGAGCAGTGGAAAGCACTTATAGTGATCACGGTTACAAAAGCTTGGGACAGAGTCATTCCTGTACAAATGCTATTTAATTTATTTGGTTATAGTAATGAAATATTTTACTCCAATGATATTTTATCTCACAGTAACCTGTTGGCTTCTACTGGCTACCTTAGGCTAGTGCCACATGCACATTGAAAACATAACAAGGAAAATAAAGTCATTTTCTCTCAATGAAAAACTTTAGCCCCTTTTACATGCCGTTATTCCACCTCACCGTTCTGTATAAAAGGTACGATCGTGAAATGAGGGGATACAGTTGTCTCATTTCTGAGCTGGAAACGCAGGTAGTAACAGCACTGAAATGACCTCAGCAGAAACAGGACAGCCAGCAGGGAGGGATCATAGGTGGCACAAGTTATGTGATGTGTCGTGTGTGCGACCCACCGCGGGAGATTTAAAAAGTAGCTGTTTGCAGTTAGCGGCTAACTCAAAGAAGAACAGCAGCCAAAAATATCATCATTCCGAATATGACAATATTCTGAATTTGGTACAGGTTGTTTAAACAGCGAATTCTATTCAGATATTCTCAATTAGGCCTTTGTCCGAATGTAGCAAAGACATAGGATATGCTGGTATTATTCGGGTTTTAATAGCATTATTTGGACACGTATACAGCACATTCAAAATATGCATCTCAGTTGGGATTTTTACCTCAGTTTGTAACACATGGCCTCTTGTCTGTTTATGGTCAGCTCTCGCCAGCACTTTGCAAGGCTTTTAAATGAAAGACTTGGAAATCAGCAAGTTATTAGATTTGCGCAAATATCGCAACAATGACTTTTTCAAGAAGGTGGTTCAAGTAAATACAAAAGGGGGGCTGTGTACTCACGGTCGAACAAGTCCGTTTAGGCAGGAAACCTTTTAAAAAATCCTACGCTGATGCAAAGAAGCAAAATAACTAGCGGCTCCAGCTGTACACTTTTCTATATTTTGATGTGACAAACATAGTGCACATTAATTGGAGTTTGCATGGCTGCATGTAAACAGCTTAGTAGGAACATTCTTTTTCAGAATATGGGCCAAATATTGAGTATTTTGCGAATGTAAACGTAGTCACTGTAAGTTCTTTGCAGTTACTATCCCCAGTGGTGGAAATGGCAGATGGTAGAACAACCACAGTTACCGTGAAAACTACCCACAAAAAGAGAAAGAGAGCTGTTGCTAGGCTCCGTGAAAAACGAAAAGCGATCTGGTTGTCTTTGAAACAGCTGCACTAACAATATAATCACTTGAAAATGCTACAGGGGGAAAAGTTGTTTCCACTTTAATTTAAAAACATATGAGGAATTTGGAATGGCTAGAGCTCAGCATTTATGTCAGCACTCACAATATTAGACAAGCATGTTGATGTAAAAACATCTGTCAGTGCATCTGTTTATTAGCTTGAATGCGCCTTAGTCTTGTTGCCCCACTCTTCCTGTAAAGCCCCCTGGAGTCAAGACAAAGATAAGCTTAGTAAATGGATTCAATCCTGTTTGGTCATCTAACGAGGATCGAGCACGCCGCTTGAAGGTCAAAGGCCTCTTAAGCTTGTGTGACCACCTTTCTTTGACAATTACGCCTGTCAGAGAGGGTTACCTTTTATTAACACAGGAAATGTCAGCAGGTAAACAGGTCACTAACAGCCGGTAACTGGGCTTTAACTGCAGAGATGTAGTAATAGTGTAATAGGATGTTCTGGGAGTCGGAGAGACGGGAGGATAAACAAACAGAGTGGCAGGCAGACAGGGAGGCAAACACACAGTTGTGACAAAGGAATCCTCAACATCACATGGTCATGGAGATAGTTTATGTCGCATGTCTGACCCTTCTCAGTTTGATTACACTCATCATGTTCAAATTTATGTTTGCCACAGAGATTCTTGCCTGTGCTATTTTGGTAAAAGGCCATTGCTTGGGCTTGTCTCCGACGATCCAGCTCCATCTTGCACTCTCTCCATCTCTCTCTCTCTCACACACACACACACGCACGCACACACACACACACACACACACATACACACACACACACACACACACCTCTCTCCCTTTCTCTGTCTTTCCCTCCCTACCGCTCTAGCCACATTGCCACACTCAGTTTTCCATGGCCTCTCATTCCTCTGCAAACTAAGTACATGAACGACACAATCCGGAAATAGTGTTCCAGCCGGAGATGGTGGGAAGGAAAATCCCTTGACTGGTGCTGGCAGGAGGGAGGGAGAGAGAGGAAAAGAGCACTGCAGCCATTCACACTTCAGACAAAGTTTGTTCCTTTCACAAGACTTTCTCTTGAACTCCGAGCTTCGACTCCTTGTGTAATTTTATCGTTAAACTAAACTATTTAGTAAGGAAAACTACATTTGGTTTTCCTCAGGCAGATACTGCTCATATGTGCTAACATAACATTGTTAAGAGTCCATGGCCTGATCCCATTTCTAATTTTTTCTCTAATCCTCAAGTGCCCCCTTGCCCCTCAGGACAGAGTTACAAGGGGCAGTGGTTAAAATCTCCCCTATGAAATGGGACAATTCTTCAAGACCCATATACGTCATGGATTCTGGCATTTACATAAGACAAGATGAGTGTTGCTGAACATTGCAAATATGCCGTCTTCTGTATTGGTAATTTTTCTTGCATGGGCTATAGGCATCCTTTTGCGGTTGTCAGGATGCTTCTGATTTTTCACACCTCATTAACATCAAAGAACTGGTTGCACTGAAGACTGACCTTTGCGTTGCCTCATGTTGCCTGCGTCTCAGCCAAAAAGTTGCTCATGAACATACCGCAAAGGATACAGTTGACTAACACATACGTTCTGTTCCCGTGTGAGAGGAAATAACTGTAAACTGTTTCCAAAAAGGGAAACTAGAGGACTGACAGGACGGATTCAAGATGCTAATTAGCCACTTAGCACAACGCAACCTGATGTTTAAAGAACAAAGGATATTTACTGTGATCACGATCAGTAACGCAAACAATTAAGAGTCGCTTTTAAAAAAGAACTCTGTGGCTAAAAACATAATCTGACCTAATATAAAAAGTTTGTGTCAATCTCACACTGTCAACGCTTGACTTTAGCTGTTTGTTTACTTTCCTCACTTCCGTTTCTCTCTTCATACACTTCTCGTCTCCTCGCTGGAGTTGAACTACTAACCAGAGTAATTTAATTCCCTGACGGGTTCTGCCATCTCCGACGCTGATTCAACATGCTGAATTAGCCAATAAAATCCCCAACAAGGGCCGACTAGTGACAGTTGTATGGGACACACTGCCAAAACTAGGGCCACAGACACTCACCTATGACCCGACATTGACCAATAGCCGACTGTCAACTTGGTGTGTCAGGGCCTTTAAGTTTCACACTATCAATCAATCAATCAATCAGTCAATCAGTCAATCAATCAATCAATCAATCAATCAATCAAACAAGTCCTTAAATGAAAAAAAGAAAACACTGCTTCATTACCAGGCCGCTGGAGGTGCTCCGTAGGCTGATGTTAGCAGCCTCTGCTCCTACCCTGCCAGTTGGCACTGATATTAGAGGAGTGGTAAGAAATGCAGTAACTTTGCTGTTTGATTTTAATTAAATTCATGGTGTCATATGCCATCAAAGGGGGGAAAGTGACACAGAAATATGTCACAATGCCAGGCTGTCATGCACAACTCAGCAGTAACAACGTAGCATTAGCTACCTAGCTAGTTGCCCAAATTCTGTTGCTATTCTTGTTATAAGGAAAATGGCCATAATACTAGGGCTGTCCCGAATATCAGTTTTTTTTGGACATTGAAGCTTCAGTGAGAGATGTTAACGACGAATCGAAGCATAATTGCACCTAAAATAATGTCACCATCAGCCACTTTGTTAGCACGCAGGTATGCCCATTAGCTATAATAGCTAGAAAAAAAGAATACTTTTTGTTGCTTGTGCAGCCATCTTACGGATGATTTGTCACAGCACTCAGTTTGGAGCATGCCTCCGCAAAACCTCCCTTTTGAGAGGCCATGTAGCCCTGACTCTTTCCCCTACCCCTCTATCCCAACAAGAATTGGGACACACTACCCCTAAGCGTTAACGTGCAAAACAGAGGGGTAAAGCTAAGTGGCGTGCATAGAGACTTGGTTCATGTTGGTAGCTTCACAGCATGGTAGTAAAGGTTAACTTATCTTTAGCCTAGAGGTCAAAGATCAGTATTAAAAAAGGGCAGATGTCTCTGAGGAGGCTGGTGTGGAGGAGGCGCTGGGTAAATGTTGTCAGGACTGGCCTGGAGTTCGGCAGAGGGAGGGGTGGGGAAGCAGGGTGAAGACAGGAGGTGTGCCAGCAGGTTAAAAGCAGGGTCAACTATATAACCAGAGTGTTATCTGGATTCCTCTCCACAGCTGCCAATCACAGTCATACCGCAGCGAGACCAGTGACCTGTTGCTTGCAGCTTTAAACGGTGCATCGGATGGCGGTTCAGTCGCTGCAGTCATACATGCTCAGGAAATGTTCCAACTCTCTTGAAAACCTTGTGCAATGGCCTCTTGGTCAGGGTGGTAAAACGTTCCTCCTGCATTTGTCGGAGGATGTGGTTAAATCTCAGCCGAGAGGCCTGGGGCTGCATTTGTGGGGCAACAGTGTAACTGGAGTTGTTTTAGATGAGTGTAATTTAGCTCCAGTAAGATTTTTTAAAAAAAGGTGAAAGTGCTTCTGTAGAACGTGCAAACAATGTCCTGTCACGGATCTTTAATTGTGTTTAACTTGGTGCCTGTTAAACGGCCAACAAATGCCTCGCTGACATTTTATAAGGGGAGGATAGCCTGCGTGAGTACATCTCACTATAACAGTCAGTAACATGAGATGGGGAACCACACAACCGCTAAATCAGTAAAATGGGAGCCCAGAGTCACTGTAATTTGGGAGAGAGCTGGTTAACCACTCCTCATAATGGATGGTGTTTCTGTTTAGCCTAAGGCGTTGGAGCTGAGGTCATATGCAAACAAGGCAGATCCAAGGCCTTGGCTTTTACACGGCGCAAAATGTTCAGCGCCAGGTTCATGTTATCATAAAGACATGGAATTTGCATACTTATCTTACACATATTAAACAAAGACCTCATAAAATGTGTTATTAACTGGCTACCTGAGGCTCCATAATTAAAGTCTATTAAAAAAAGTCATAAATGTTTGCACCGCACCCTTAATTTACTTCATGTGAGAACGACTGCCTTATTATTATTTATTTTTTGTGAAAAGGTGTAATATATGTTCTAATGACTGTTTCCCTCAGGGTATCTTATTTGCCAGCCAATTTGCAACAAGCCAGGCGCATATTTGTGAGAAATATTTGTAGTGAAAATATATCAACATGACAAAAGATTCACACACTGTAGGTCTCTTAAGTGCAATTAATTAGCACATTGTTTATTGCCGCCTTTTTAGTCCAACACCTGCCTTTAACGGTTTTTGGATGTGTGTGACTACTATGTTATTTGGTGAAAATATATCCAAGTTTGCCCACAGTTTCTGCCATAAACTCAAATTTATTTTTAGTAACTGCTCCATAGACTCCAATAGACCAGTTCTCCAGTAAAGGTTTTGTTTATTGGCTGTTAAGGGATGCACAACATAGCATTAATGTGTCCTCCTATATCTAATTATATACTACAATAACTATAAAAGAAATGAACCACTATATGTAAGATGGATGACATATAACTCATATACATTAAGATTTTTATTAATAGTTCCCCTGTTGCCCCTAACTGACTTATATCCCAATCACATTCCTGCATGAAGTTACATTTTCACCTTAATACAGTCATAGTTACATGCGTCAGTATGTCCACACAAAGATCATTACAGTTAACAAAAACTAAACTAAAACTAAGTGTGAAAAATGTTCTTTAGTTGAACTGAAATTTAAAAAATAAATAAAACAATATTGCAAACTTACAAAACTGACTAAAAAAATAATATACAGGAAATGTCTTTAGTTTTTTTGTAAGTTTGGTCAAATTTGTCAACAGAACATGCATGAGAAGGCATTGGTGCATATGTTTATTGACACTGGGGGTGTCTGCATAACTGTGAATCAAATGCCTTCACTAAGTGTTTATATTGTAATACCCATTCTGAACCTCTTAAATCTTGGCCCTGATAAATACCTGCAACCCAATCGTCAAGTAAATGTTGGCATTGTACGTTTCTGAAACCATGGATACATCACATTTGTACATTATTATGCAGTGGATTAGTTGAAACCTTTACATTTCTGTATGTATTAACAACGGTGTGGTTAAGTTAAGGCACAAAAAACACTTAGTTGTGGATAGGAAATGATCATGTTTTGGCTTAAAATACCTGGTTCTGGTGGCAAGATCCCTGCTGGAAACACAACAATGTCTCTGTAAGACACAACTGCTTTTTGTTGCACAATCTTGGCAGGAAAAACAGCGATGTTTCGTGGCACTATCCGAGCAGAAACAGAGTGATGTCTCGGTGAAAATCAATCGTGTTTAGTGGCACAATCCTGGCTGGAAATGCAGCTATGTTTTGGTAAAAAACAACCGCTTTTCATGGCACAGTCCTGGCTGGAAACACTTGGTAAAAAACAACCACTTTTCGTGGCACAATCTTGGCAGTAAGTGCAGCTAGGTTTTGGTAAAAAACAATCACTTTTTGCGGCACAACCCTGGCTGAAAACAGAGCAATATCTCATTAAATATGAACTGCTTTTTGTGGCACAATCCTGGCTGGAAATACAGTGATCTCTTGTGCGTCTCGAAATGTGGTCTGCAGCTTGGCTGGTGTCTCGCCTTGGTGACATGCCATCCACCATGCCCTCCACCTCCCAATGACAGTGTCAGCTTGTATACTACATCACTTTAGAAACGTTGATATGATATGTATGAAAAGCACAAACATAACTTATTTGTGGCTTGCAGCAACACACAATGACGACATTTTCGTATGCCGACAGGCTGCAAAATACCCCCATATTATAATAAAAGAACTAAAACTAATACAGAAACTAATAACTAAACTAAATCTAAATATCTAAATCTAAATCTGCTACACACATATTCTTGATCACACATTACTATAGCAATGAATCAATGCAAATCATCAATCAGTAGCTATTCAAAACAAATAATTGTTAATGTCATTATCGAGCATAAATGTTAAACACTAGCTGATTTCACTTTCACAAATGTGAAGATTTCCTGCTTTGTTCTATTTCATATTCTTCTAAATTTAATGTCATCGTGTTTTGAACTGTAGGTCTGACAAAACCAGCACTATGAAGACGTCAGTTTGGGCTCTGGGGAGCTGTGATGTCATTTTAAACTATCATAATGAAAACAGTTGTTCATTCAGACATTTGTAAACGTCGTGGTCATTTCAGCTTGACGACAGGCCTGTCTCTATTGTTCCCATATTTTATTTTTCTGTGAATGTCCCTTTAAAGGATTACATCATCCTCTTTGCTCCTTTTTTTCCCTCACCACATTTCTCAGTGTTCGGCCTTTTCTGCCCAGAGACAATTGGTTAATTCACCGGTGTATAACACTGCCACCTCCTGATCCACAGTACCATCGCCGACTGTGAAGCCGACACACCTTTCAGTGGCATGTTTAGTTTGTCATGATATTTGACATCATGCATCACATCTCTCTGCTCAGATCTGAATGCTCAGACACAAACTGCATTACCGTATTGACTGTAGTTCTGTCATTATCATGTCACGTTCAGTGAGATTTTCATTAGTGGTAGGAGCATGTACAACAGATTTAAGTGCTTGTATGTTCATCATTAATCCACTGTGAGCTGACTGGGTAGTTTCAGTCTGTGCTGTGTGTGCTGATAGTGCTGTTGTGCCATCTAGTGGCAAAAAGCAAGAAAGAAAATCTCTCTGTTGCTCCATTCATCCATGAATACACTGACATGCTCAAAGGAAAACATCAGCTTCTTGTTGCATAATGGTGGTGTATTTAGATTTTGGATTATTTTTATGAAGGCAACATGTGGTGTCTCAGTCGTTCTTTGTGTCACTGACAGGCTCAGCAGACACCCACGAGTCTGTGACTTTAAGAGACGGTCATAACACCACTGCACTCCACGAGCACTTAATGTGTCTTTGTTATCTGCTCCATAAAAAACAGGTGCTGGAGGGGAAGATTTTTCAGCACAGAGAGGTTTTGTTTGGCAAAACTAATTTATTTCATAAGGATAACTGAGTTTATCTGTGGCCGTTTTCCTGATTTTTGTTGTTGTTACATTATTACTTGAACTGGAAATACCCTCGCGTTTGGCATCAGTCCATTTAACTTGATTAGATTGTAATAAAGAGAAGCCCAGTGTGTTTATATTCACTTTTTCTTGCATAAGAGGAAAATGAAACAAGTGAGAGATATATGATAGAGAGCAGACTTGGATTATAATAGGTTTTACACTGCCTTATATTCCAATAAATTTCAATCCATGATTTCTGTCACAACACAATATTATTTGAAACTAGGGTTGGCATGATATACGAATTTTGCTGTTTCTTGCACATTTAATGTCCTTCGATTTTCAGTTTTTCTAATTCAAGATATTATTTGTCATTTGAAATACCTCCATACTGAATGATAAAATTCAAACAGGGTCTCTTACTACTCAGCGTAAAGTGGAAGTGAAAGGATTTCTTTGTAGAGCCGATTAGATTTCTGCTTGCATTCCCCTTTTCAACATGGCCTTGTTACCTCCACAATGTATTCACAAAGCAGCTGCTAATATCATTGGATCCTCGTCTGTTAGGGAAGCACACTGACTACAACATATCCTTCAGCTGATCCTCCTGCTGGGAGATACACAGAGAGTTCAGGAAGGCTTCAGCTGTCTGCAGTAACAGGACGTGCTTATAGCTTTGAATCTGGCTCTCAGCTCACACGTCCAACAGTTGCAAAATATCTCTTTCACTCCAGCACCTGAAACTGTCATGTCAGGTGAAAGTGTGTAAAAATGTAAAAGAATTTAATCGCTCACCTTAAAAATTTTGCTTTGTCTTTTGTTATGATAATGTAGAAAGATCCAAGTCCAGTGTCATACTTATCAGTGCTTAAAAAAATCAGTATATATTCTAAAAATGTAATAATATATCGGTGTAGTTTACCTGAACCTGATTCTCTTTGTAGAAAGTTTTTGCAGGTGTGTTGTGAGTTTCTGTTGAAATATTTGATCATGAGTGTCCAGTCTTCTTCCACTTCCTTCCTCCTGGTGCTTACTGACAACCTGAAACCTTATAGAAATCTACTGTAACTCAATATCTGCCACAGCAAGCAAAAAGTCTTTAGAAAGAAACAATCTTACAAAACATGTACTTTATTGTAAGCTGAGTTCAGGGCATTTTGCTGCCTAGTAATACAGACAGAAAATCAAAGAAACTTAAAGGCTAACTTTGAGATTTTCAAATCTGGGCCCTATTTTGTTGTGGGTTTTTTTTGTGTAAGTGATTAATGTGTACAACAATTTTTGAAACAGGCCCAGTACTGAGCGAGACGGCTGCAGCTGGCAGCAGCAAAACAGGCTGCAATGTAACCACTTGGGGCATCTGTACACCAACCGTTTACGTCCACAAAAGTGCTTGTTTTTGCCACTGACAGGCTTAGATTAATAATATTCATGTCTGTTAACCTTATGGAAAGGATCCCTACAGAGATAGACATTTTTGTTAAAGAGTAAGATCCCTTTTGTTTCACCTGAAACACCCATTAAATCGCCATCACCAAACCCATCAGACTCCATTTAAATAAACAGTAATTTTAGCATGTATAGAGGCAGCATGTTTTAACATCTGGCTGGGTGAATTAAGTCTTTATTTCAACCAAACCAGAGTTGGTGATTGTTGGAACAGTGGAAATAAAAACCAAAAACATTTTTTGTTCAATTTATTTTGTTTCTGTTGTTTGAATGAAGTGTGTTATATGATTGTAAAATCATTGTTTTTTGGAATGGAGTTTAGTGGAACTGGTGATAGTGATTTCATGGTTGTTTCTAGTTAAACAAAAAGAATCTTACTCTTTAAAAAATGTTTATTCTGTAGGGATCCTTTCCATAAATTTGTCAGACACCTGTCAATGGCAAAACAACCACTTTAAGTGGACGTACCTGCCCCGAGTGGTTACATTACAGCCTGTTTCACCACTTCTGTCTCCAGCAATCTCACTTAATACTGGACCAATCCCAAAAACTGTTGTTCCCATTCGTCACTTTGACATAAAACATGGAAAATAGGGTCCAGGAGCCACAACTTCCCCAAAAGCTAGGTGATGACATCAAGTTTTTCCTGTAAAATTTAAAAAAAAAAACTCTTTAATTGTACTTTAAATGCTTTAAAATCAGCAACTTAATTCCCAGGCAGCACAGCTAGATGTGTTAAATACTTAACAACTAAGAGGTCTTTATACCTCTAAATGGAACAGCCTGTTCATTTCTAATCTGTCAGAGACAGATTACAGTAATTGATTACATTAAAATAAATCCTACTGGATAAACCAAGTGGTTTTATTCACATAGAAAAATAACTATCTGCATTAGTTGCATCAGGGTGATATGCTGCTCTGTACCACTTTTAAATGTATTTATATTTCTCTTTACAAAAACAAAGAGTTGTTTTATGCAAGTGGATTCAGAGTTTGTGAGTAATTAACTCTCATCTGTCAAGGCTGACCGAGCCTCCTGGCCTGTGGTGGAAAAGCGGCGGCAAGGTTACATCAGCTCACTACGTCCGACAGCAGCGACATACAGTGATGCTGTCACCCTGTCAGCCCCCGAGGAGTCATGTTGCTTTGCCACACACACAATGGACAACGATAATCACACATGGAGGACACAAACAGTCTCTGCTGCAAATATGGAGGCAGACATTATGTGTGAGATACACTGTGTGTGCATTTGTGGTTTAGGGGACGGTTCACACCAAGGTCAAAAATCGGTATTTCTCCTCTTACCTGTAGTGCTGTTTATCAGTCTAGATTGTTTAGGCAAAAGCACTAGTGATAGAATTGAGTTTTTAGCCTAACATGGTTGTGATGATGATGATGATGATGATGATAACTGAGCTGACTGCAAGAAAAATAGAGCTCACGTCAGCTTCATTCAGTAGGTGGCGGTATTGGGCCACATGGAGTGAGAGGATTAACAGTACATTGTAATCCTGTTACTGTTTCCTGCAGGTGGGCCTCTTTGGAAGCTATCCTATCATGCATTGCTTTTGTGATTGTACAGACTGTAATCTATATAAGTACATCATAGCTTGGTTTATATGTGGAAGAGCAGAATGTAGCTTGACCCACCTGGAAGCTGCCTCTAGTCACAAGTCAGAGCTTTGATGGACTTATTTTGCTTCCCTGAAAGGAGCAGTGTGTAGGATTTAGTGGGCTCTATTGGCATATGATATTCATAACTAAGCTCTCATTAGTTTTAATCACCTAAAACTAAAAGTTGGGTGTTTGTTCGATTAGAACGAGCCGTTCATATCTACATAGGGAACAGGTCCTCCTCCATAGACTCCACCTTGTTACCTGAGGGTCACCGTAGTCTCAAACACATGGACAGGGAAGAGTGAAAGGAGGGATATTCAGGTTGTTGCAATCTACAATCTCACCATTAGATGGCCAGCACAGTCACCAGAATAAGTTTTGCAAACCTTGGATATGTTACACATGTAGGTTTCATGTATATGAACTGTATATGTATCTGAGTGTCTTATCAGGAGATGGAGGTGATGGTAGATGACTGGACACTTGGGCGAGGTGGACATTTCCGGCTGTGTATTTTTTTGACTAAACCAGGTATTTATTTATTTTTTTAGATTTTTTTTTGGTCATTTTTGCCTTTAATCGATAGGAAAGCTGAGTGTGAGAGAGGGGGGATGACATGCAGCAAAGGGCCACAGGCTGGAGTCGAACCCGGGCCGCCGCGGCAACAGCCTTGTACATGGGGTGCCTGCTCTATCAACTAAGTCACTGACGCTCCTAAACCAGGTATTTTTTTAACAAAAATGTTCGAGACATTTCCAGCTGTGTTTGTAGCACCAAAACCGGGTATTTTTTAACAACATGTTGGGACATTTCCAGCTGTGTTTGTAGCACCAAAACTGGGTATTTTTTAACAGCATGTTGGGACATTTCCAGCTGTGTTTGTAGCACGGAAACCGAGTATTTTTTAACAACATGTTGGGACATTTCCAGCTGTGTTTGTTATTTTTTAACAACATGTTGGGACATTTCCAGCTGTGTTTGTAGCACCAAAACTGGGTATTTTTTAACAGCATGTTGGGACATTTCCAGCTGTGTTTGTAGCACGGAAACCGGGTATTTTTTAACAGCATGTTGGGACATTTCCAGCTGTGTTTGTAGCACCAAAACCGGGTATTTTTTAACAACATGTTGGGACATTTCCAGCTGTGTTTGTAGCATGGAAACCAGGTATTTTTTAACAACACATTTCCAGCTTTGTTTGTTGCAATGAAACACAGCATTTTTTAACGACATGTGGGGACGTTTCCTGCTATGTTTGTAGCACTGAAACCGGGTATTTTTCACTGACACATTTCAAGCCGTGTTTGTGGTGACAAAATTTGATATTTTTTGACAAGACCTTTGTCTGTAGCAACAAAACCAGGTATCTTTTAACAGCATGTCAGGACAATTCCAGACGTTTTGAAGCAACAAAACCAGGTTGTCTTTAACAACACATTTCCCGTCGTGTCTGTGGCTATGAAACCACATATTATTTACCGACACGTCAGACCATTTTCAGCTGTGTTTGTAGTGAACAAACCAGGTATTTTTTAAGATAAGATAATCCTTCATTAGTCCCACAGTCCGAGAACTCCTCCGAGAACCGTCACTCCTCCGAGAACCGTCACCTTATCGTGGTGGAGGAGTTTGAGTGCCCTAATGACCCTAGGAGCTATGCTGTCGGGGGCATTTTGCCCCTGGTAGGGTTTCCCTTGGCAGATTGGTTCTGGG
>NC_065526.1:16628009-16692266 GCF_006386435.1 Epinephelus moara | reverse complement strand
TGACCCTAGGAGCTATGCTGTCGGGGGCATTTTGCCCCTGGTAGGGTTTCCCTTGGCAGATTGGTTCTGGGCGAAGGGTCAGACGAAGAACGGTTCAAAAGACCCTTCATGATGGACACGAACAAGGACACATGTACCCGGCCAGGAGGGTTACCGGGGCCCCGCCCTGGAGCCAGGCCTGGGGTTGGGGCCCGTGGGCGAGCGCCTGGTGGTCGGGCCTTCGCCCATGGGGTCCGGCCGGGCCCAGCCCGAACCGGCTACATGGGCTCGTCCCCCTGTAGGCCCACCACCCACAGAGGGATCCAGAAGGGTTCGGTGCAATGTGGATTGGGCAGCAGACCAAGGCGGGGGCCTTGGCGGTCCGATCCTCGGTTACAGAAGTTGGCTCTTGGGACATGGAATGTCACCTCTCTGGCGGGGAAGGAGCCGGAGCTTGTGGAAGAGGTTGAGCGCTACCGGCTAGATATAGTCGGCCTCACCTCGACACATAGTTCCGGGTCTGGAACCCTAGTCCTTGAGAGGGGTTGGACTCTCTCCTTCGCTGGAGTTGCTCCGGGTGAGAGGCGGAGGGCCGGGGTGGGCTTCCTGATAGCCCCCAGACTCTCTGCCTGTACGTTGGGGTTTACCCCGGTAGACGAAAGGGTTGCTTCCCTGCGCCTTCGGGTCGGGGAACGGGTCCTGACTGTTGTCTGTGCTTATGCACCGAACAACAGTTCAGAGTACCCACCCTTTTTGGAGTCCCTGGGACGGGTGCTGGACAGCGCCCCGACCGGGGACTCCATTGTTCTGCTGGGGGACTTCAACGCTCACGTGGGCAATGACAGCGGGACCTGGAGGGGCGTGATTGGGAGGAACGGCCTGCCCGATCTGAACCCGAGTGGTGTTCAGTTATTGGACTTCTGTGCGGGTCGCAGTTTGGCCATAACTAACACCATGTTCAAACATAAGGATGTCCATCGGTGCACGTGGCACCAGGACAGCCTAGGTCGCAGGTCAATGATCGACTTTGTAGTCGTATCATTTGACCTGCGGCCATATGTTCTGGACACTCGGGTGAAGAGAGGAGCAGAGCTGTCAACTGATCACCACCTGGTGGTGAGTTGGATCAGATGGTGGGGGAGGACGCCGCGCAGACCTGGCAGGCCCAAACGAACAGTGAGGGTCTGCTGGGAACGCCTGGCGGAAGAACCTGTCCAGATGATCTTCAACTCCCACCTCCGGGAGAGCTTCGACCGCGTCCCGAGGGCAGAGGGGGACATTGAGTCCGAATGGGCCTTGTTCCGCTCTGCCATTGTCGAGGCGGCTGTTGTGAGCTGTGGCCGCAAGGCCGCTGGGGCCAGTCGCGGCGGTAATCCCCGAACCCGCTGGTGGACACCAGAGGTGAGGGGAGCCGTCAGGCTGAAGAAGGAGGCCTACAGGGCATGGTTGGTCTGTGGGTCTCCGGAAGCAGCTGACGGGTACCGGCGGGCCAAGCGGAGCGCAGCAGCGGCAGTCGTTGAGGCAAAAACTCGGGCGTGGGAGGAGTTCGGTGAGGCCATGGAGGAAGACTATCGATCGGCTCCAAAGAGGTTCTGGCAAACCGTCCGGCGCCTCAGGGGGGGAAGGCGGCAACTTGCTCACACTGTTTACAGTGGGGGCGGGGAGCTGCTGACGTCAACTGAGGACATTGTCGGGCGGTGGAAGGAATACTTTGAGGAGCTCCTCAATCCCACCAACACGTATTCCAGTGAGGAAACAGAGACGGGGGTCTCGGGGGCGGGTCGTCCAATTTCTGGGGCAGAAGTTGCTGAGGTAGTGAAACAACTCCGAGGCGGCGGAGCCCCGGGGGTGGATGAGATTCGTCCTGGATATCTCAAGGCTCTGGATGTTGTAGGGCTGTCCTGGCTGACACGCCTCTGCAACATTGCGTGGACATCGGGGGCAGTGCCTCTGGAGTGGCAGACCGGGGTGGTGGTTCCCATTTTCAAGAAAGGGGACCAGAGGGTGTGTTCCAACTACAGGGGGATCACACTCCTCAGCCTACCCGGTAAGGTTTACTCCAGGGTGCTGGAGAAGAGGGTCCGGTCGATAGTTGAACCTCGGATTGAGGAGGAGCAATGTGGTTTTCGTCCCGGACGCGGAACCGTGGACCAGCTCTTTACCCTCGCCAGGGTGCTGGAGGGGGCATGGGAGTTTGCCCAACCAGTCCACATGTGTTTTGTGGATTTGGAGAAGGCTTACGACCGTGTCCCCAGGGGCATCCTGTGGGGGGTGCTCCGGGAGTATGGGGTTGGTGGCCCCTTGCTAAGGGCCATCCAGTCCCTGTACCAAAGGAGCATGAGTCTGGTTCGCGTGGCTGGCAGTAAGTCGGACCTGTTCCCGGTGAGGGTTGGACTCCGCCAGGGCTGCCCTTTGTCACCGGTTCTGTTCATAACTTTTATGGACAGAATTTCTAGGCGCAGCCGAGTGGTGGAGGGTGTCAGGTTCGGTGACGGGAGGATCTCGTCCCTGCTTTTTGCGGATGACGTGGTCTTCCTAGCTCCATCGAACAGTGACCTCCAGCTCTCGCTGGGGCGGTTCGCAGCCGAGTGTGAAGCGGCTGGGATGAGAATCAGCACCTCCAAGTCTGAGGCCATGGTCCTCAGCCGGAAAAGGGTGGATTGCCCACTCCAGGTCAGGGGGGAGGTCCTTCCTCAGGTGGAGGAGTTTAAGTATCTCGGGATCTTGTTCACGAGTGAGGGTAGGATGGAGCGGGAGATTGACAGGCGGATTGGGGCGGCGTCAGCAGTGATGCAGGCGCTTAACCGGTCCGTTGTGGTGAAGAGGGAGCTTAGCCAGAAAGCGAAGCTCTCGATTTACCGGTCGATCTACGTTCCAATCCTCACCTATGGTCACGAGCTCTGGGTAGTGACCGAAAGAATGAGATCGCGAGTGCAAGCGGCCGAAATGAGTTTCCTCCGCAGGGTGGCTGGGCTCAGCCTTAGGGATAGGGTGAGGAGCTCAGACATCCGGGAGGGACTCGGAGTAGAGCCGCTGCTCCTCCACATCGAGAGGAGCCAGTTGAGGTGGTTCGGGCATCTGGTAAGGATGCCTTCCGGACGCCTCCCTTGGGAGGTGTTTCGGGCATGTCCAACCGGGAGGAGACCTCGGGGCCGCCCCAGAACACGCTGGAGGGATTACATCACCCGGCTGGCCTGGGAACGCCTTGGGGTTCCCGCAGAAGAGTTGACGGAAGTGGCTGGGGAGAGGACTGTCTGGGCTTCTTTGCTGAGGCTGCTGCCCCCGCGACCCGGACCCGGATAAGCGGAGGACGACGAGTACGAGTAGTCCCACAGTGGAAAAAGTTGCATTGTTAAAGCTTCAAATGGGATAGTGCAGAGCAAGAAGCATCAATAAAAATAACACAAAGCAACATGATAAGTAAGCAACACATTTAACAACACATTTCCAGCTGTATTTGTTAGTTCATTATTTGCGACAAATCAGGTAATTTTTGATGACATGTTGGGACATTTTCAGACATGTAGAGTCTTTCATTACCTGCACCTTACCTTTATTACCTGGGTTTTCCTGTTCTAGTGCACCACCCCCCGTGCAAACAACAAAACTGTATCTATTTACATGTAGTCACCATGAGTTAAACATGAATTAACACAAATACAAAGAATGTTATTGTGGCTCCAATAAGTTGCGTTTGTGGCGAGCAATCCGGGCATGTTAAGACAATAACATTATCCTTTCCTAACCATAATGAAGTGGTTTTTATGCTCAAACCTGACCACATATGAACCACAGCCTTGTTGAAACATAAAATTGAACACTAAGATATAAAGAAATGTAAAGTTTACACATATGCGCTACATATGAAATGTAGAAATTTAAAATAAATGTACAATGCCAACATTTATTCTGGTTGAGATGCCACTAAATCCTACACTTTGCTCCTCTAAAGTGCTTTTCATTGTTTTATCCTCTCTTTATTTGTGATGTATTGGCAGTTTTCATTTCCTGTGTATCTGACAGTGCCTCAGCAAATACTAACAGTAATTTGTCACTCGGCTTACAGCTCTCTGTCCATGTGTTTTGCTCTCCGCAGCTCTCCTTCGCTAATCCCAGTTTGTCGTGACCTCTGACCCCTTCGATGGCATCTTACGTAAGGAGCTGGTTAAGGAAAGCACACGGGAGCAGCGTGTGTTGTGTTGTGCCAGGTTAGGTAAGCTCATTAACAGTTACTCCAGGATGCCTGACAACAGCTACAAATACACAGCAGTAGTGGGAATAGTAAACCAAAGAAGTGATGACACGAGATGAAGGTGTCGGGCTCTGTTTCCTGTTCCCTAAATACTTTCAGAGTTTGGGACATATTTAACTTGGCTGTCTCAAGGGCACTGAAACGTACACTCGCTATACATTAAACAAACAGGATAAAGTAGCCTGCAGGGTTTGTGTGTCTGCGTCCGATTACACTCAGACATTTCACCCACCTCACTGACATACAATCGTCTCTTAACATGGGAGAACAGAGACAGCAGAGGGAGAGTGTACGGCCAAATTTGCGTCAGTGTTTTTTCTAATGTTCGTATTTTAAAATTACATGACCTCCATTGCAGAAACCGCTCTACCCCCAACACACACACACACATACACACACACCACAACACTATCCTCTAACTGCCTTCCCCCATCTGTCCTTTCTCTATCAGTGAGGGTGAGTCACTCTGCTCAAATAGTCCAATACGCAGCCATTAAAGCCACTGAATAATCATACCACTGCTTTCACCAAAGCATCTCAGTTTTTCTACTAACGTAAGACCGTATTAGTATTTAGATTAGTTTGTCCTCTGCCACTTTCTCTTTCTTCCAGGCTAAAATGTGAGGCCCCTCCTCCCACTGAGCATGTGTCATGATTACAGCTGACAGTGTGTACTCTGCGGTGGTAGACACACTGTCATCCTCCACTGTGACACATTTTTAACAATAGAAACAATCTTGCAGCTGTGTGCAGTGGATATACATATTCCTCTTTTGTTTGCAGAGTGCTACATAAAGTCGTTTTGTCCAACTCTTGAAAAAAGAAAAATCCCATCTATCTTCAGTTTTTCCACAGAGCAAAATCCATCCTCCTTAAATTGGACAAATGATCCTCTCTTGGCTTCCTCTTGTTCTTACGTCTAACTGGAGCCTTGACGGTGCAGATCACATCACTCTGATTCATCAGCTGAAGCACGAGTGTCTCTCTTTGGACTGGTTTTCCCTCGTATTTATCCAATGCAAACTTTGCAGTTCTACTGGGAATTCTTGCTCATCCTCAGCTTCCATCTCCTGCAGGCAACCCCGAGGCTTGACTGTTGGTCCAATCCTCTCCTCCAGTGATTTGCCCCATTTGGCCAAATCACTCAAAAATACGTCTCTTACCATTAGTATGTTGTTGATATTTAATTTAATGTCTTTTTAAAGCCCCTGAAAACTTGGTTTCAAATCTCAAGTATTTCTCTCTAACATGAAATATTCATGCCCAAAAAAACAACAGTTAAAAATCAACCCTGGTTATTATTTATTAAGAGTCAAAATCCAAACTAAACTGCTTCTTCAAGATGGTTTGGGTGTGGTTTGATCCAATATGCAACAACACCACATTTGTTTGAAAGCTTTGAGGCACTATCAGAATCGACCAACATGCTTTTTTCTTAGTTTGAACAATGAATATTATATCACATACATTGAAATGTATTGTATTTCATGTCTCCATGTGGGCCATCAAGATAAGAGTATGCATGCATAATATGATGTTAATTCCACTACAAGAGACTTGATGATCCTAAAATTAGGTAGCGAAAAGAGTGGATATATCGGTATCGGTATCCGTATTGGCCAAATAAGTTTTTACACACTGGCATATTGGATATTGGCAAAAAAATCCAATATCATGCATCCCTATCTGTAACATTACACCAGTACCATTCACAGTGATGCTAACAAGGCAGAAACACGCTGCCTTGATCATCTGTGCCATTCTGTGAGCTGAAACTTCTTCTGAAACGAATTCTGTTGCCACAGCTTGACCAGCCTGGCCTGGTCATATTTTCTGTCCACATGGCACTTTAAGATTTCTGTTTGCCACTTTGCTCAGGCACAGTGAGAAAAAAAAGGCCCTGACTTCGAGAGATCGAGTTGTGGCTTTGCTTCAACTGTGCGAGAGCCTGATGACAGCCGACCAAAATTTCTGACATTTAAGAAATTTAAGAAAGAACAGTTGATCTGGTCATGATTGGTCCTCCCTCCCTCAGTACACTGCACAGCCAACGCTGACCGACAAAACTGAAATTCAGTCTGACTCTGAAATGAGTCATGCAGCTCAAAAATTGAGTTAGAAATAGGCTCAAATTGTACAGTGTATGCCCAGTCTAAATAGAACACCACAGAGAAATCTCTTATGTGAAATAACCAAAACTGCTCCAACTCTGGCAGATACTACCGTGTTCATGTAGGAACTCGTTACTTACCGCAACAAGCTGAGTGAGGAAATATGTTTTGAAGGCCTTTCAAGTCCAATAATGGAAAAAGTCGATCAGATTTCACTAACTTCCTTGAAAACATCAAATATTGGAAGGAGATACTCCTTTCTCCTGATCGTCATTTATTCTACTGAGCATTCATTCATAAGATGCTATTTCCACCATTGCATTAACCCAGTCTTTCAATTCTTGGGCCTTTGTTGTCTTCCAGTGTCTGTCTTCAATGATAACAGAAAATGCATACTTGGATACATTTTTTATTTGCAACTGATCCCCCAGCAAACACAAATTTGGACTTAGGCTGAATTTATACTTCTGTGTTGAATCGATGCCGCACCTATGAGGTAGGCTCTGTGTCGATGTAGAGCCTACACTGTAGCCTGACGTGCACCTCCCCAGAAATGTAACTACACGTTGTGGCGACGCAGATCTCCTGTCTGTTTTTGTAAGATGACACCATTTACCTCAGTGGAAACGAAGCTTTTATTTGCTTTAATCTCACAGACAATAAAGTCTCCACAAAAATAGCATTTTAAGTCTTGTGTGATTTATCTTTCAGGGATTTATCCTGGCTTTATATGAGCAGAGGAAATCTCTGCTAGTCGCTAGGCTAATTTATACAATGTAAAATGCCATAGGCTTGTGCTAATAACGTTAGCATCTTATATTCGTTTGGAAAATGTGTTTAGTATAAGACAGCTGTTTTGTCGATGAACCTTGTGAGTTGTAATGGAGCTGAATCTTGTAACGTTACCTTTGTTAAATGTTGCTATTGCCCCTGGTTTTATATGAGTAGAGGAAAAGTTTGCTAGCTGCTAGGCTAATTTATACAATGTAAAATGCCATAGGCTTGTGCTAATAATGTTAGCATCTTATATTTGTTTGGAAAACGTGTTTAGTATAAGACAGTTGTTTTGTCGATGAACCTTGTGAGCTGTAATGGAGCTGAATTTTTTAACGTTACCTTTGTTAAATGTTGTTGTTGTCCCTGGCTTCATATGAGTAGAGGAAAAGTTTGCAAGCTGTTAGGCTAATTTATACAATGTAAAATGCCATAGGCTTTTGCTAAAAATGTTAGCATGTTGTATTTGTGGGGAAAATGTGTCCAGATAAAGACAAGTGTTTGTCTGTGAATGCTGGAAGTTATAGTGAAGGTGATTTGTGTACTTGTCTTTGAAACTGTCTCTATCAACCAATGTTTAATGTGTGTTTTAGCATTTTTTAACTCAGAGTAAGTTGTACATATCTATGCTGTCCTATTTAAACAAGTCAGTTACTTTCTATTTTGACATCAGTCAGACTTCTTTTTTTAACCTTCACAACAGTACAGACACAGACACAACAGCAAAACCTCTTAACAAGATAAAAACAAAATAAACAGTATTAGTTATTTCACTCCCCCTTTAGAATATTTGTACAAAAAGCACTGCATTGTCTCCAGCATACAGTGCATACAGTTGAACTCTTTTCTCTCAGAAACCTGAGGCCCCTTTTTATCAGAGCTTTTATCTGCCGCACACTCAAGGACAAAATCATGTGGTTCAGTAACTGTCCAAAAAAATGATGGAATCATCCTTCCTCTTCTGTTTGATTTTTTCCCCAGCCTATTCATGATTTCAACAAAGGTTTTGAGGAAACTTAAGGCTTTTTTTAACAGAGCCTGACCTCTTATTTTTATCCTGTGTTTGTCTGCATGTCTTTGGGTGAGTGATGCATTTGTCCCACTTTTTGGATTTGTGCCTTTATCTTTGCTCCTCGCTGTCCTGTAAAGCTCAAGTGCCCAAAAAATATAAATAGAAATTGAATCACATTTCAATGATAAAAAAAAAAAAAAAGAATCCGCTAACAGTATATTTTTTAAAGCACATTAAAGTCAACATTTCATTTTGATTTAAATTAGCTTTTATAAGTAGTAGATTATATTTTGTGAGACCTTGTATAATATGTATGCAGATGGCTGTAGAGTGTCTGCTCGAGGCAAGCCGAGAGGTGCTAAGGCATCAGGGGACAGCAGCCATGTGACCATGGTTGCAGGGATTGGTTTAGTGCAGATGTGACATCAGCGAGCCTCCCACTCCCTCCCTCCTCCCCTCTATCTCCCAGTCTTTCTCTGCCTCTCTCTGCCTCTCCCTCTCTCTTCACCGCTCTGCTTTTTTTTCTCCTTTGCCTTTCCTCAGCATCCCCCCTCTCAGAGATGGTGTGTGTCGGTGCTGCTCGGGCGGCCGGGGCCTAACGTGCACACAGACAGGACCTCCACCATCCCCCCGATCTGCTGCATATTCCTCGGGTGACTCTCCTCACTGTGTCCTCCACCACTGCTGCTTCCTCAGAGCTCTACCCCCACCCCACCTCCCTGTAAGGGTGTCTGGGAGTTGGGCCCTTGGGGGTGGAGGGAATCAACATCGTGCTTTGCTGGGGAGCCGTGCAGAATTAGCTATGCCCTGCCCTGGCATCCTTTGACCGGCTGGATTTCTCTATTTCTGTCTGCCTGCGCTCCGGAGGGCAACATAGGATGAAAATCTGCAAACATGATGCAAGGTAAATGATCTGTGCACTCCTTTATTTCCCATGTTCCCCCCCTGCGTCCTCCTCCTGCCCTCTTGTGTCCTGCTGGGCCATTTAAGGCTGGTGAATCCAGTGATGTGATCTGTCGTAACGTGAGGAGCTGAAATGAGCTGCATGCATGACCAGTGTGACAGTGTCGCTGTGAGTGTGTGACGTTGTTTGTGACAGATTGAGAGACAATGTGAGATGAAAGCGAAGGTGTGTGTGAGGTGTAGATTTGTAAAGGAGGAGCAGTGTGGTTCTGCACCTGCTTCTGTGTGTTCACACGTGTGTCTACATGTCTCTGTTTGCATGTGCACATTATAGGTCTGTTTTTAGTTGCACACTCAGTCTGTGTCATAGAAATATAGATTTTGGGGAGTCCAGGAAGCTGCACTCATTCATACCCCTGCTGATTATATTATATCACACCAACAGGACAGGTGATGCTCAAACCAACCATTATCTGTTGCCTGTGTTGCATTCAGTGAATTAAAACATGCTGTACCAAAGTTAACAGTGGTGGAATGAACTAAAGTACATCGTAAACTATGATGGAGGAGCTGAATCATACATCTAACCCTCCATGACAGATGCTGGGCCTTTACCATCCATTAATGCCAACGTGGTAATGGAAGTTGGCTATTATTAGCAAAAGGCCTGCAGTCAGCCTACCATGGTATTGTACTCTGTTCATTAGCTACACAACAACACAGATGTGGTGTCACATGCTTATCATAACCCTCATTAGCTACACGTGCATTGCAGATTGCACAATAGAGACTGTCAGGTGCAGTGAGTGACAGTCAGTAGATGTTATTTTGACTCAGAACATGGCTGCAGTACATGTGCTGCAATGACAACCTTTTTGCTGATGCAGAATACCCATGACATGGCTCATGATGTTAGACTACCCAGACAATCTCTCTCAGTTTGAAATGAGCATCTTAGCCTTTGATCAAATTTGTGCGAATGACCCCTTTTTGAACTACTGGTAAAAGTTTGAGATCTATCAACTGTGGCTTGACATCGTCTCCAAGGTCCATTACGGTGTTTTCGCCTGTTTCAACTACAAATCATACAGCCCACACACCAGAAGAAAATGTTGGTATTGTACGTTTCTGCAAACCACGGATATCTTACATCTGTATTTTTTATATCAGCATTTCTAAAGTGATGTAACGATAGTCTGATTACATGTATACGAGCTGACTTTGATGGCTGCCAAGCTGCAGACCACAGTTGGAGATCGATGAACAACAAAACAGGTTGGCGGCATTTCCAGCAGCAACTGTGCCAACAAATCAGGTGCTTTAAAGGAGCAGTGTGTAACATTTAGGGCAGTGGTTCCCAACTGGTCCAGCCACGGGGTCCAGATTTCTCCTTAGTCATTAGTTCGAGGTCCCACAGTTTAATACAATTAGCGTCATACTTGCTGTCTCTGTCAAGTAGCTGTCAGTTAGTCACTAATGCTACAGCAGGAAATGGCACTTCAAAATAAAAGCTCTGTGCTGGAAATTTACTGTGCTACTTAAACCAGTTGGGAACCACTGATTTAGGGGGATTTAGTGGCATCTAACAGTGAGACTGACTGCCGATTGCAACCAGCTGAAGCTTCTCCCAGTTAGAATTCCTCCAGTGTTCATTGTTTAGGAGGCTTTTAACGAGAGCCGAATTATCCGCAGAGGTCTATTCTTCTCCAAAACAAATGGACCTGGTGATTAAAACCAGTAAAACACTGAAAAAAGCAGTTTAACATTACAAATCTGTGTTTTTCCAATGCTGTTCGACATGTTGCAGCTCATTATGTGCTCACATTTATTGTCCGATAGATTACGATCCTGACATTTGGTGGGGGTTTTTTACTGGGAGCCGAATTATCTGCAGAGGTTGCTTTCTCTCAAAAACAATCAGATCTGGTGATTTAAACCGGTAAAAACACTGAATAAAGCAGTTTCACAATTAAAAATCTGTGTTTTTCCGATGCTCTCACCACAGAGGGGCTGCTAACTAAGATGCTAACACAAAAATGCAAATGACCCATCTAGACAGACGGTGTGTCTCAAATCACATACCTCCGTTAGTACACTTCTATGTAGTATACTATGTGCACTATGTACTCATTGGTGTAGTGCGCAAATTTTGACAGGGTAGTGTTGTCTCAAACCAAACACGGCCGTTGTGCACTCACCAGAAATGACGGCCGCAAATTAGCTAGTTAGCAAACTAGCATTAGCATTCGCGTTATCGTTCACGGTACCAAATCATTACAGACTGCTAAATTAACCCAACAAACATACTGCTGGCTTATATCTGACAGTATAGTGGTGCTTAGTGCAAAAAACACATGTATTTGTACAATGCAGCGACATTCACGGTCGCACAGTCCTTGGCTGTTATTTCCAGTTTGAAAAGTGGTCCTTCCCCTTCCGCTTTGTAGCCAAGATGGCGACCATTGGGGGCGAGAAGTGTCCATAGTTCCACACTCAACTTTCTAACTGTTTTGAGTGCACCATCTGGGTACTCATAGTGCACTGCATTTTTCCATACTTCTCAGTGTGAACGCACTTATGCACTCAAAATAGTAAGTGTAAGTACAGAAGTACGCGATTTGAGACACAGCATAAGTGTTTGGTTTGTCCGTTCTGGGCTATTGTAGAAACATGGCGGACTCCATGGACAAGGACCCGCTCGTTCTAAGGTAACGAGAACACAACTATTCTTACTTTAAGGTGATCACACACTGAAGATGATATACTTATTATATTCCATTTCTGCCAATATATCCCCCTAAATCCTTCACACTGAACCTTTAAGCTAAAACATGATCTTTTCCTAACTCTGACCAAGCAGCGTTTGTGCCTTAACATAACCAGACATTGACCACAGTGTTGCTGAAATGTAAAGAAACCTTTTCAGTATTTCTGCTACATAATAATGTAGCAATGTTACATATCTGTGGTTTACCGAAACATAAAATGCCAACATTTATTCTAGCAATTGGGTTGGAATCATACATAGTTTACACTAATTTACCAGATTTCCATCTCTCCAGGCCACCTTGAGATGCAGTTAATGCCAGGACTGTACGAAAATTAACTTGCCACAAATTGAAACCTCCTTGAGAAAGGCAATCAGTTGCTGAGAACACTTAAATAGACAAAAGGATGCACAACGCATCATCCGACCACATTGTAAAGCCAATCAGAAGGTGGGGTTTGATGCTAGACATCATAGAAAAGGGTGTATTACAGAATAATATGAATTACAAGTATGAATTAGTATAATGTGCCATTTGTTTGTTTGCCAGCTACCAAAGACACAAGGTTTCCTCGACAGTTTCAAATCATCAAATTAAAACTGAAATATAGTTCAAAACACAGGTAGTCACACTTCCTGGTGTACCTTTAAACATGAAATGTACAAAGAAGTGGTTGCTTTTTGATTTTATCTATCTTCTTTGATTCAAACCACCTCTCTATTAGGAAGCATGGTGTGATTACCATTGGTGTGGCAGAGGTAGGTGTGTAAAGACTTTTCACACCTATGCAAAACTGACAACCAGCATGGATAATAACTGACAGCTTGTCTGTTTTAGAAATTTACAACAGTAACTGAGGGGTTTGTTCAGATATTTGTTTGAAAGTCTCAACGGAGGTTTAAGAGTAAGCAGCTGAAAAGAGTGACCTTGATGAGCTTTTCAGAAGATCAAACCAAGAGGACAAACAGTCAGAAAGCTGAACTTGAAAGTTCATTCTTGACCAAAAAAAGGTCAAGGTCAACTTGCAACATTTCCTCTGGAGCTTTTAATCACATCATTTTCTCATGTTTTTGTGTCAAAGTGACTCACAGTTTAAAAATTAAATTGGTCCAGTACTGAACGAGAAGGCTGCAGACAGCAGCTGCGAAACAGGCTGCAATAGCAATTATGCAACATCAATTTACGTCCACTAAAAGTGTTTGTCTTTGCCTCTGATAGCCTCAGATTATTATTCTAAGTGTCTGACAACATTATGGAAAGGATCCCTACAGAGATAGACCTTTTTCTTAGAGAGTAGGATTGTTATAGTTTAACCCGAAACAGCCCTGAAATCGAAAATGTGAATGGCCCTATCTAGAGTCAGTGTTTGGTTTATCCTGTCTGCAAACATGGCAATGCAACATGGCAGACTTCGTGGACATGGACCCACTCCCTATGTAGGTATAAATGGCTCATTCTGAGGGTGCTTTTAGATCTAGAGTTGTCTTGCTTTGGTCCAAATCAGGGACTAATTTTGTTACGAAGTTGTATAATTGCCTAGAGCTGGTTCATGTTCTCACGGCAGCATTTACAATAATTGCCTAGAGCTGGTTCATGTTCTCACGGCAGCATTTACAAGTGGACCAGATCAAATGCCTTGAGCGAGAAAGCTGCTCTTGATTGGAATTTCCGTGCGGGAAAAATCCAGGAAGTAAACAAAACGTTGAAGAAGAGTACACTTGCAAGATAAATTTGACACTTTCTAATGTCACAATGGAGGGACAAACCATACAGTTTGAAAACGAGGCGCGGCTCCAACTAGAAAACAATGTTTTGATGCATTGGATGTGCTGAATGTGCATATTAAGGCAGTACAGGAGGAGGTGCACATTAATAATCCTCCAGGACTGTAACATGCTCATGTTTAACCCAAACAATGTGTCATGTGACTGCAGTTGGTTAAGATCCAGGTCGGAACACGTTCTCACCACAAATGAGCCGCACCAGAGTTTGTTTGTAACTGGACCAAGACCACCTCTTCAAGAAGGTCTTGATCCAGTTGTTTTGGTGCACACCTGAGTGTGATCACTATGTTCACACCTGCCCAAACCAACCGCTCTTAGGGGGCAATCGAACTTGAGTTTGATTGAAGCACCTGAACAGAACAAATCTTATTTTCAGGTGATTATACGGTAAAGAAAACATACTCATTATATTATATTCCCTTTCTGTCAGTATGTCCCCCTAAATCCTGCACACTGAACCTTTAATTACACTGTCTAATGAGTGTTGCCGGGCTCTCCTCGGGCAAACTTTGTAAATGGGTTACAAAAGCAGACCGGTCTGCTCGTACTCAGAATGTACCATATTGTTCAGCATGTTTGTCACATATTAATGTCGGGATTGATTTTCTATTTTTACTCTTTATCATACAAGACACGTGCGAGTTCGGAGTGGACAGGAGGCCCGCTGTTCAGAGCTGTCTCCACTGATAAAGAGCCATGATGCAGGAATAATCTGTGCTATTGAGCAGCCTGGCTAGCTACTAATACATCACAGGCCCTGACATGTCCTTCAGTACCCGGGAGAGCTTCATCCCAAGTTAATGGTACTGAGCACCAGTCTGGTGCAGCGCCTTTTACATTTATACTATTCATTAGCCTTATTATTTCAGTGTGAGTGTAAGTGATTATTCACCAAATCAGTGACTCAGAATTTATCTTGATTTTCGAGTCAGTCTGATTTACTTCTCCTCTCAGCGGACTTTAAAACACAATAATCACTACAGGACTCAATATTATACAAAAAAAGATAAATGTCTGTTTAGTGTTCCTGTTTTAAAATACGACCTACAAAAACCGAAAGAAGACGATAAACACACTGAGCTGCCTGTGAGCAGCACAAAATGTTCATCCACCCAACTGTCCATCACATGTGTCCCTGTTGCTCTTGAATGGATGCAAGAATCAGCTGTCACATGTCACATGCTTCCTCCAGGAGAAACATGTCCACACCATAGATAATACATACAAAAGAGAAAAGTACACTCAAGTGATTTCTCTTGCCAGCAGGGGATGCAGCTGCTGGTAATTTTCTTGCAGTAAGTGTTTCTCGTACAAATCTAGTAAACTGTTTTTATCTGACCAAAAGTGTTATACAGGTACATGTTGAATACAGTCAAATTGCATTTACATCTTTAACCTGAGGTGAGCAGGAGGATTGTCAAGGTTAATTAACTCATTGAGCTTCATTAAGTGTCAGAAAAGTTTGCTAACAACAAATCAGTTTGCCTGGCTTCGGCTTGTCCTTGTCTCTGTTGTTATTAGTGCATGCACAGAGCAGGACAGACTAACACAGAGTAGCCTTGAGGCTCAATTTGACAGAGAAGTCTGCAAATGGAGTCATAGAAGTGGCATGATAAAATAATAAATCTGTAAAAGAATAGGAACATAAATGTGGAAAATATAAAGAAAAAACAGATAATACATTTTTTTAAATTGGAAATATGCAGAAAAATGAAATATAAAAGAATAATTGTTTTAATTTATTTGTTGATTTATTTCTACATATCTTTATTATATATTTTTAGAAATATATTATAATATAATAATATAATATTTTTGCATTTGATTTTTAGGTATGTATATATTTATATTTACTTCATATGTTTTTTTTATAATGTCATTTATTATTTAATTTTTCTACAACTTTATTCCTTTTCTTATGGCACTCCTATGACTCCTTTCATTTCTGTGTCTGTTTTTATCATCAAAATCAAACGCTTGTTTTCTGTTTTCGGTGTGGCTCTATGGATGGAAATATCTGTCTGTCTGTGATCAGTTGGTCTGTCGGCCCACCCAACACTTGCCATGATCATATTAATGCCATTGTCTTGAGATGAATCCCTCTGAATTTGGTCGTCCTTTGACTTTTCGTCTTGCACCACAAGCTGGTTAAAGTTTTTATCCAGTGAAATATCTCTTACCTCAGCTGTGCACAGTGTCCAGTGCTAACTAGCAAATGTTAGCATGCTAACACGCTAAACATATACCACAGCAATACATGGTAAAGATCAGTGTGTCAGTATGCTAGCATGCTAAACTCACAAAAAGTCTGCTGTTAGTTCCTTAGTGATTTTAACAACAGTCACTGTGTCAGTACAGAAAACAATAGAGCCCACATGAAAATTCACAACTTGGTTTCATCCGCATCCATAAAAGTACATTTTCCAACCCTTTATCTATCATCTCTGCTGCTCCAAGCTCATCACAACCCCTCAACTCATCTGTGGACTCTCCTCTTTTGTGGAGCCATGACGGTTAGTGGGGATAGAAAATCTCCAGGCACCTCACGTTTCAATCCGACTCTGATTCAGAGGGCTATGATGCAACTATAAAACGTTTGATGCCTTTTGATGCAACGAAAGTTTTGGATTCTATACATGATTTCTTTTTTCTCAGTGTGACTACTTGCTACTTTAAAACCAGAGGGTATGTGTCACCCCTAACGGTAAGCCCCCAAAGGTCCAGGGCTTATGGGAAATATGTTTCTAGTTTTGCTTCTTTTTGTACATTGTAGTTTATTCAGTGTTGATTGATTCATCTCACATACTGTTAGTCAGTGACACACACATAATAACACAGATGAAACATTGCACTACAGCTCCAAGCAGTGAATTATGTCCTTTTCTTTCTGTGTTCCCAGTCGTCCTGGTTCTAGCTGCATGGTGCCAACCGTCAGTGCTGCAGGGGTCTTGGCACCCGGTTTGGCTGACGGTTGCTGCCGTAGTACATCTCCCCCCTCGCTTCCTCGAATCTCACTAATGAAGTGGACACATTGATCAACCTCGTCCTTTCCTCCCATTTTCTAAAGTCAGGGAGGGGACACTTTAGGGGATTGCGTCTGCGCTGCTTCATTTTCTATGGAAGCTTTCTCTAGACGGCAGGATATTTGCGTACCGGATCGATACATTCATTTATATCAGTTTATTTGGGTGACTCTATTTCCTGTGCGTCCACTATGACAGGTTCATCCTCAAGTTACTGTACATCAGCCTGTTACTGCTCTGTGTTTTTCCTTTTAAGTGTATTTTAATGGCAGGACTGTTAAGTTTACATTAGGCTCTAAAGCGTTAAATTAATTCTTCATGATGTCGCTCTCCCTCTCTCACTCTGTCTGCACCAGGACTGAAAAACCGAACCAGGAAAGCCTTGGGCTTACGAAAGAGAGACAAGGACACAGATGCAGCGTGAGTTTGCTCACACTCGTCACACGATGAACATGCTGAGTTTTACAACCATTTAACTCTGACAATGTGAATGAATATCAAACCTATTTAGTCTTATGGCAATGAACATGTACTTTGCTTGAGTGTTTCGGTTTTATGCTGCTTTATACTCCACCACATTTCCAATATTATATTGTTCTTAAGCTGCCCAACATTTGTATAGCAGCTGTGGTCACGAGTTACTTTGCATATAAAGATTTTACATACAAAACATATTACCATCTCATTAAATTAAATATGATCCAAATTCATAGATTAAACTGATGCATCCTTTTAATGCATCAATAAAATTAATCAGATAATATGAAATGTACAATATAACAACAAACAAAACCCACCCAAAGCAGCAAAAAATAGTCTTATGGTACAGACTGAACATTGTCTCTAGCATCGAGTACAAAAAACTGTCAAATATTGAATGTTTGGTTGGATATGTAATGTTTTTTAAACTTATTCTACGATAAGATGGTTCCTGATTTAATTAAGAATTTTGCTAATTTTAGACTACTTTAATTAGGCAACATTCTTGCGCTGCTGTTCATGTTTTGATATTTGTTAAATGACAGAAAACATTGTTTATAAGTAAGACTTAAAACTGCAAATATTGTATTGGCACCAGTGTTATGATATAAATTTTTCCTCTTCCTTGTTTCTTTTAACAGGAGTTCACCTGACAAAGACGGAACTGGAAGCGGAAAGAAAGGAAATGTACGTACATTTTACTTATTTAATTATTATTTCATTGTTTAAACACAAGCTGATCAACAAATACAAAATAGAAGTATGAACACTAGTGTACAGGAATATTTGGGCAGAGGCCTATATAATGTATATATACTTAGTTTCTGACAGACACTTTGTTATTGCTCTGTGTAATTTAAAGGGAGCTGACAAAAATAATGAATGTTTAAAGGGTAGGTGTAATAAGCTAAGGCTTCAGCTGACACCTTTTTGGTCCTGTTTTGTTATCTTTTTTTTTGTTTATCTTTTTTTATGCTAAAAAAATGTGTTAATGTTTATTTAATGTGTTAATGTTTATTTAATGTCTATATAGTTTTATAGGTTGGAATATTACCAACTTAACTAAACTAAACTAATCTAATCTAATCTAAACTTAACTTAATTAGACTAAACTAATCTAAACTAAACTAAAATAAACTTAACTAAACTTAACTTAATTAGACTAAACTAAACTAATCTAATCTAAACAAAGCTAAACTAAACTAAACTAAATTAGACTAAACTAATCTAATCTAAACAAAACTAAATCAGACTAAACTAAACTAAACTAAACTTAACTAAACAATACTATACTATACAATACTATACTAAACTAAACTCAATTTAACCAAACTAAACTAAACTAAACTAAACAGAACTCCGTCTGCATAGCCAGTCTCAAGGATTAGGTGCTGGTCATCTGCAGGAACATCTCAGATAAAATCATAAACATAAACCACCACACGCTGAACTGAATTTCTGTGATTTCATTAAGATTTTATTAAACTAAACTAAACTTGCTCTTTAAGTTCTCTCTTCTTCTCAGAATTTGTAAAGAAATAGGCTGTTTACAAAGGAAATCATCCAAATCTATAAATGATAAAGGGATGATTGATAATTTGGACATTGTTACCCCCTCTGATTCAAAGTGTGTCCGAACACACTACATCAGAACTCCTGTTTATCACAAGTTGGATCCTATTTTTTGTAGTTTTGGCCATGATTTGTATTTCATTGTGATAACTGTGTACTCACCATGGTAACTGCTGAGATCTGGAGACGTCACGACATCAAAGGCTGACAAAGCAGACAATCTGACAGGTTGTAAACAAGCCAACAGTTTGTCTAAACCACTTTATTTGGAGATTAAAAACAAAAGTAAGCCTATCTGAAATGTCTGTATAATCCCTCACTGCACAGGAAAACTGTGTGCACACAACTGCATCAACTCTGTCAAAGTTAAACAAGACGGTCAGTCTGTAACTCACAATGGATGTTTACAGTTGACAGTTTGGGTGCAAGTTTTACTGTTTGTCTTTGTTTTTCTTCCAAATAAGTTAGCATAACATGAACTTCTAAACCAAACCGTTTCTTCGTCTGGCTGCTCATATTTCTTGACCAGTCATACTTTTTTTATTAGCAATTTAGCCAAAATTTACTTGGTTTCTACAACGCTAATTTACTGACAGGAATAATCACCATAACGACAAAATTAACCCCGCCCTTTCCAAGTGGTATTATTGTTGTTGCCAAGACAGCTGTATTGCTTCCTGTTTTCCTCAGAGCCTAGTATTGGGGCTCTTTTTCTTTTGAGTTTCCACAGTCACTTTGGTTGCTCTATCGTCTGCCACTCCTGCTCCTGGGGAGGATAGCTGGAAAGAACTTACACTGATACTCCTTGGTAACTCGGGATAGCCAATTATCCCCTTCCTGTTTTGGTTGCCTGATGTTGAGGCATTTGCTTTGTGCCGTAAATCAAGCCTTCATTTTCCTGTGAGATCGTACCCAGTGGCAAACAGAAGGCTCAGAGGGAACCAGTCTAAATGTCAATGGTGTCATTATTCTCTTCATCTGACTCACTGGATGTAGTCTGTGGCTATAAACCTGCCATCGGCTGGCTACTTAGGCCGACATTCTTACTCTCCTCTACTACCTGCGTGTTACTGTTTTCAAAATCCCCTTTGCTATGAAAAACAAGGCAGGGTCTTTATTTAGCATCCTTGTGCCTCTCAGTGCTGACCTGGTGTAACTGGTACTTTCTTACCGACCTCAGCAGGGAGAAAAGGCCGTTATCCGGGTGGTTGGGATCTTAAATTATTCTCTTGGCCTTATTTTTGCAGCACCACATCTTTCAAAACCTCTCCAGTCAAACATTACTAAATTTGATTCTTTTGCGCCGGGGGTCTGATCTCCTCACCGGATCAACAAACTTTCTGTTGCAGCTGTCCCGGGGTCGCTGTCCTTCTGGCAAGTTTGCCTGGTTAGCACGAGCTAACACAGCAGCAGCGCTAACACCCAACACTGAGCTGTTAGACAATTCCAATGATAACCGTGTGATGCTCACACGTAGCCTCTGTCATTCTGTACGTCCCCCTCAACGCTATTCTTCGAGGTCACCGTCGCTGCATCCTGGGCTTAGCTTTGCCTTGGACAATTGTGATTGGTTTAAAGAAATACAAACAGTCCAGAGCATTTTTTCCCCTCTATAGCAGAATGGTAATGTGCTCTTCCAGATCTTTCTCAAAGTAAAAAAAAAAAAGTCTATTTCCACTTTGCACTGACTTACCTCTTCTCTTTTCATTATTCTTTTTTTTTTCTCATTGTTGTTGCTAGAAAAAGGCCAATGGAGCACCGAATGGTTTTTATGGGGAGATTGACTGGGACAGATATGTAAGTACGCGCAGCCTCCAGCTTGTTTTACTTGCTACTCCCTCGTTTTGATGATTTTGACTTTGCAGCTTCCCTGTGAAATAGCCTACTTGTACTGCACTGTGGCACAATCAGTGTCACGTTATCTGCTGGGTTTAAAATTACTGAGTAAACGGGGTGAACAGACTGATAGCTGCATATTCTGTGAGTCAGCAGCAGCTTCAGCCAGGAAGCTGACCGTCTCAGGCAAGACATCTGTGAAATCTGATCCGCATTTATATGCAGAGCTTTTCACAAGAAAGAGTTCAGCGGTGCCTCTGTTACAGTGTGTGACGGGCTGGAAAACACTGTCACCTTTCTCCTCTCTCTTCTCCAGGCCTCTCCTGACGTGGACGAGGAGGGCTTCAGCCTGCGGCCCGGTGATGAGGGCGATGATATCCTTTCAGTTGAGACAGGAAGCAGTCCTGGGACTCTTCTCCTACACAACTATTGACCTGTTTGGCTGAGCGACTCATTGGATGAGTGCTTCACTGCATTAAATAGGCCAAATCAATAGTCCCTCCCTCTCTTGCCACATCACATGTGTATGTCCCTGCAGCTGTAAAAAAAAAACCAAAAAAAAAAAAACCCAGAGGGGAGCAGGAGGGCTGCCGGACAGACACATTACATTCAGATTGGCTTTTCACTTGTCATTGAGCCAGAGTTCTCATTAACAACTGACCTCCAGTTCACTGGTATTTTAAGTTTTTGCTCCCGCAGGTGTCAGCAGCTATAAGTTTAAAATGGATGCATAGAGAGCTGGTACTATGGAGACTTCCCCTGAGCGGGATGATTCAGCGGAGACAGAGCAGGAGTGTCACTTACAGGAGGTGTAATAAAGTTAAATGGGACACAGCAGATAGAGACACAGAGCGGACATCTCATTCCTCTTTTGAGACACATTCATTTTAAAAGGAATATGTTATCTTTAAAGTGGACGTATTATGCTCATTTTCAGGTTTATACTTCTATTTCGGATCTATCAGAACATGTCTACATGCACACCTGTATTCACCCTCTATCTGTAACACTCAGTTTTAGCGCCTGTCTATTTAAACCGCCACACAAAAAAGCCCAGTCTGCTCTGATTGGTTAGTGGTACTTTCTGCCATAAAAAAACACCACCAATAAAAGCAGTAATATATCCAGAATTAGGGAGAAATTAACAACATCAGCAACCAAAAAATGTACTCTTCCCTGACGTTAGCATGTAGCTACATGTATGTTAGCAGTGTACTTGCAGCTGGGGAATGACACTAGTGGAGAATAGCGGCGCTTTCTACCTTGAAAAAACACAAACGAAATCCTCTCAACACAACCAGGCATGTTCTAGCCGGAATATGATGCAAAATCGATCGGCAATCAAGTTTACAAGTTTCTCTGACGTTAGCATGCAGCTTCATGTGGGGACTGCCCATTGTTCGGATGGCTCCAAATTCACCCTGTTAGTCGGATAAATGTCCCCTTAGATTGAAAGCTAATTTCTCTCACAGCCTGTTATCACACTTATTGTTCTGAAGTTTGTTTTCTCTGAAAATACACACTCCCTGCAGTTAGAAAGCCCGATCACCAGAAAAATGTTGGCATTGTACGTTTTTGTTGACCATGGATATGTCACATTTGAACATTACTTTGTAGCGGATACACTGAAACTTTACATTTCCCAACGATGCTGTAGTGAATGTGTTGAGGGTCAGGAAAAGATCAAATTCTGACTTATTACACTCACATTTGGTGGCACAGTGGCTGCTGGAAATGCAGGGACAGGTTGGTAAAAAAACATCTGGGTTTGGTGGCTCAAATGCTGCTGGGAAACTGAAACTAACCGCAGGAAGTGTTTATTTCTGGAGAAACGTGACTTTGGAGCGATGGGCAGTTGCTCTTGGGATAACGGGTGTTGGAGAAATGGGTTTTTGGTCCAGTGGGACATTTTTGGGACTAATTTTGCTTAAGAATTTTGGTCTGTTGGAACAATGGCATGGTATTCGTCATGTAGCAGTGTGGTCTATGCAAAGTAAGAAGATGACCGTATAAAGAAATCCGGCACGCTAAGATGTCATACTGTTGCCAGAGTAGAAAAAAATATTGGAAACAGACTACTCAGAACGTTAGGAAATACTGTAAATAAGCAAGCGGTATGATAACCATCACGGTATACCTTAAAACTGGTATACCCCTGCAACCGTTAAATATAGGACACAAAACAGGGAAAGGCATAATAGGTCCCCCGATGTAGCCTCTGTCATTTACAGTATGTATTGTACTTAATTCTACTTTGTCCTTGACACATGTTCACCAGCATCCAAAGGAAAGCACTTTTTCTCCTCCAGCGACTCCGAGGACGACGAGGACAGCAAGAAGAAGTTCAAAATTAAGATCAAGCCACTCGTGGCGGACAGTGCCAAGTGTGTCCCTCCATCTATGGACGAGCTAAAAGCCTCAGTGGGAGGCCTGGCACTCTCTCCATCTCTGGTGAGCGCTGCTGATCAGCACTCTCGTTCTGCTACACAGCACTGATGGGCTCAGATCACACACACACATTCACACACTGTAGTTTACATATTGTAAGAGTTGTTGAATTCTTCCTCATGCCCTCTCTGTGTTTGTCTTTTCCTCTCACTTATCTGCTATCAACTCGTAGAGGAGAAGTCCGGTAAGCCTGTCATTCATTCTCACACCTGTGTCACCACCGACAGGGATCGCACGGCATGAAATCACTTGGAAATGCTTGAGAAAGTTTTCCTCCCTGTGATAGACAGTTCACTTATAAACGGCCTTTATGGCTTCACCCTTTTTTCTCTGCATGCAGTTTCTGTCTCACCCTCAGCGTCAGTGTCCTCTCTGGGCCCTGAAAGACCTCACTTGTTTTTGTTGACTTTTTTTCTGTTTAGCTACAGCTTTACTTGAACCTGTCTGGCAAAGCATCTGTGTTACATAATGCACAGTAAACATAACACACACACAAAGCTCCAGACCTATTGATCTGGTCTCAGTGGCGCTTACATGCCCAGCGATCTGCTACATTAAACAGTGTGCGTTGTTGTCGTAGGTGATGCTGGTGTTGTGCTCATAATCTGAGGGGTGTTATGGCTCGTGTTGCATTATTAAGGCTTTGCGGTGCAAGTAAAGAGGTGCGATGTGTGCAGTTTTAGTTGGTGTCCATTTGACTGATTTGTCACTCACTCTCTGACCCAGGTCTGTTCTCTCTTCCTTTTTGCTGGTCTCAGAGACGCAGCCCGGTGAGTTTCTTACACCATCTGCTGGCTGTTTCAAAGCTGACAGCCTGAAACACAATTTCTAATCCCTGCTGTCTGACCTGTTAAAAAAAAGAGTAGATAGTGAAAGGATACACAGCAACATACGAATAATCCATCTAAGTCAAGTAGTAATTTAGTTTTAAGTCTAAAAATTTTCCTTAAACAAGTGAAAAATATGATACGATAGATGTGCAAAGTGTTCCTCTAGGAAAAACATCTTAAAGTTGAATGGAATAATGAAATGATTTAATAAGGATAGGTGTTTGTGGTGTACACTTTCACAGTACACTGTCTGACTATATTCTCATTTTATCATTTGTTTGGATTCTGTCTTTCACAGGGGCAGATAAAAAGGAATTTGTCCTGTAAGTACACCTTTTGCTAACAACTGTTGCTAACAAAATAAATGCTAACACGCTTACGACAATGCAAACATGCTGATGGTTAGCAGGTAAAATGTGTGTCATGAACACTACTTTAGTTTAGCGTGTTAGCATGCTAATGTTTGTTAATTAGGACTGAACACAAAGTACAGCTGAGGCTGAAGGTAATGTCAGTTTTGCACGTGTTGCTCATAAACCAAAGTCTTGTACAAAGTGAAATTTTGACCTGATCATCGAGGTGATTGAAATTCACCTTGAGGGGCCAATGAATGTCTGTATCACCTTTTGTGGCAATCCTTCCAATAGTTAATAGGATATATAGCGCTGCAGTGAAGTTAGCTTCGCCCTAAGCTCTGTCGCAAACGAAAGTTTATGAAACTTCACAAATGCCACTTTTATGTTTTTTGAAGCCTAAATGTAATCGCCAGAAGTAAAAAGCTAATGTTATAAACCAACTACACCACAGTCACATGACATGGCTATAAAGCCGAGCACGGCATGGCGACACTTGTAGTCTCTTTTAGCCACTTGTTAGTGTAAGATGAGATTCTTTTTCGTGAGGATGTATCTGGTAGATTTATAGCATCTACATAATTTAATGTTAACTACATTCATATATTGTTGACATGTTTTATTTTGCTCTTTACATTAAATTTGGACCTATTCAATATTGCGCACCTTATGTGCAGGTAATGAGTTATGATTAAGTTTGGTAGAGTTACATATATATATTTAAGATGTGAGATGCCACTGTTGATGTTCATTTGTCCTACATTTCGGACATTAAAGTACATCAAGTTACACAGAGAAGCTGTCCCCGTGCTCTTCCTTTTTTTAAGACACATAAAAGCTTCAAAATTCACAGTGGGGTATTTAATGTTGTATTTATGTCGTAGAATAAAACACAAAAGTCTCTTCAGCCTGTGTTGACCACAGACCTTATTTCAGGCATCTAACCAAAAACCCATTCAAAAAGCCCACTTACTTTGAGACAAAGGAACTGGGGATGAAGAAATGCTATCTCATTTCCAGGTTTTAGGACTCATTCCTGGGGCACTCTATTTTAGTCTGGACCAAAGTGGTGGACCAATCATCAGACCAACATTCCCATCCCTAGAGCTAGGCCACTAGATTGGCTAAAATAAGCTTTCTGTGATAGTATAAATAAAAACTTGTGCAACAGAGCAACATTTGAGTTTTTGTTATGTCTCTCACAGGTGAAGAGATCGCCAGACCCAGACGCTCCACCCCCACACCAAGTCCTGCCCCTGAGACGCCAAGGTCTGTCACTCTTTTATCAATGTTGACCACTAACTGAACTGAACACTCCTCTTTTTGAGTCTGCTTGTTATTGGTACTACTACAGATGTGCCACAAATTACATAGGAGCGGGAATTTAAAGGAATACTTCACCCCTAAGATGCTTATTTGTATATCAGTTAATCTCTGTGTGTTGGATTCGTGAAGAAGACTTTTTCTTGCATGCCTTCAAGGAGAACAAAGAATCCAAAAACAGAGCAAAGTTTTGAAACTGGAGTAAAAGGGGGTCGCATTAAACAACAGCAAACCTATATCAAAACATCTGTTTACAAACTCTTACCCAACTCATGCAGTATAATCCAAGTCTTATTTATCAAGTTGTGGTCAAGCAGTGCACCTGAACCAATGAGGAGTAATAACAACAATGATCTATAGACGAATAGACGCAGCTGTCTAGATTGTTCTAAATTGACAAGTCTTCTCGATATCACCATTGCTATAGTAGTTTGCTTTTACTTCACTCTTCTCCACAGTTAAAAGCCCTTAAACGGCAATCTTAAAATGATGGAAACAAGGTGTAACGAGCTGACAGTTCTGTCTGATATCATGCAAATGGACAAGCAGACTTCAAACGCACTTGCTCGTCCACGAGCACTACTCTGTTTATGTAAAGGTGTTTTCAACACTATGTCTTTTTTGCAAAAATGCAGGTGTTTGGCATTTCTAGGTGGGTGTTGGCCTCCGCCAGGGTTGTCCCTTGTCACTGATCCAGTTTGTGATATTCATGCACAGAATCTCGAGGCGCAGCCGGGGGGAGGAAGGGGTCCACTTTGGGGACCTCAGAATTGCATCTCTGCTTTTTGCAGATGATGTCGTTCTGTTAGCTTCATCATACCATGACCTCCAGCAGGCACTGGGGCGGTTTGCAGCCGAGTGTGAAGCGGTCAGGATGAGATTCAGCACCTCCAAGTCTGAGACCATGGTTCTCTGCTGGAAACCAGTGGATTGCCCCCTCCGACTGGGGGAGAGTTACTGCCTCAAGTGAGGGAGTTCAAATATCTCGGGGTCTTGTTCACGAGTGAGGGTAGAATGGAGCGTGAGATGGATCGGTGGTTTGCTGCGGCTTCTGCAGTGATGCAGGTGCAGTGCCGGTCTGTTGTGGTGCAGAGGGAGCTGAGCCAGAAGGCAAAGTTTTTCGATGTAGTGGTCCATCTACGTCCCAACCCTCACCTATGGTCATGAGCTCTGGGTAGTGACCGAAACAATGAGATTGCGGACACAAGCGGCCAAAATGTTTTTCCTCCATGGGTTGGCTGGGCTCAGCCTTAGAGATAGGGTAAGGAGCTTGGATACCTGGAGGGAGCTCGGAGTAGAGCAGCTGCTCCTTTGCATCGAAAGGGGTCAGTTGAGGTGGTTTGTGCATCTGATCAGGATGCCTCCTGGACGCCTCCCACTGGAGGTGTTTTGGGCACGTCCCACTGGTAGGAGGCCCCAGGGCAGACCCAGGACACACTGGAGGGATTACATATCTCGTCTGGCCTGGGAACGCCTTGGGGCCCTCGGAAGGAGCTGGAAAGCTGGGGAGAGGGATGTCTGGCGACATGGCCCCTGATAATCAGATTAAAATGGATGGATGGATGGATGGATGGATGGATGGATGGATGTGTTTGGGAACTACTGAGCATACAACTAGATAAATGAGGCTTGGATTACACTGCACAAGTTTTGTGATAGTTTGTAAACAGATGTTTCGATATAGTTTTGCTGTTGTTAAAAGCGGTGCCCCTTTACTTCAATTCATCAAGAATTTTCTCAGTTGCTGGATTCTCTTACCTTCGTGGAGGCATGTGAAAAAAAAAAGTTTTCTTGATAAATTTAATGTAACACATGGTGAATAACTGATACACAAATGATTATTTTGTGGGTGAAGTATTCCTTTAAAAAAGTAGAAAATTGTTTTTGATGAATGTTATGTTTCCTCTTGCAGTGACAAGCTGTCGCAGAACGTTCCTGCCTTTTTTGGGCTGCCTTCAGAGACCAAATATGCCAGATATGATGGTTTGTCCCCTATTATGAAATCATCACATGAACTGATACGAAACATGTCATACAGCAGGTTTACAGAGGTGACTTTTCTTTGTTATTATCCATTCATAGTGGTCCCTTCAGATGTATGGGGAGATTCCAGACCACCTTCAGAATCACAGCTGAGCAGAAGTTTCCCAACAGGAGGTGAGCTGACAGGAATTAACCTTAAAAACATTAGCATATATCTGAAATGCTGAAGTCTGTAGTGTTGAACTGTCCTCCTTGTTGCAGCTCCTCCTCCCCTTCCTCCAAAAAACATTCCATCAAGAAGTCATTACGGCTATTCTTCAGAATCTGCTGGTAAATTTAACTTTAAAAACAGCATTTTATATCAATTATACGGTTAAACCCAACGAGAGCTGTGATCTAAATGCTTCCCCAAACTCTTTGCAGCTGAGTTACCCAATGGAAGAGCGGCTCGCAGCTCTGCTCCCATCTACCTGAACGTCCTGTCCCCTGCCGCTTACCGAGGCTCCACAGCCCCTGACCTGGACGACGTGTTTGGCCCTGCGGACGGCAGTGGGGAAACAGTGTCCCCCAGATGGGTTACGTTCACCAGTGACAGACCCCCGCCGCCTGATGAACCTGCACCCCCTCCGCCACCGGATTCTCCTCCTCCAGACACGCCCTCGTCCACCCCCTCCACCCCCTGCCTCTCTCCAGGACCGCCACCAAACGAGCCCCCGCCTTCACCTCCACCGTTTTCTCCCGGGTCTCCTCCTCCTTTCACGCCACCAGAATCACCCCCCTCCATTGTGCTCGGACCTCCTCCTCCAGATGAACCGGCCCCTCCCCTGCCTCCCAACTTCTCCCCCTCTAACACGCCTCCTATATGCTTCGACGACGAGGCAATCGATGAGGAGGTGCTTCAGTTTGCAGAGTACTCATCGTCTCCTGCCCCCATCAGCCCCATTCCCCCTCTGCCAGCAGAGCGGAGGTCTCCTCGGGCAGGAGTCATATCTCCCCTGGTCCTTGGGAGTGTCGGGGGAAAGAGGACTCCAGAGGGAATGCACCTGAGAGATGATATCCCAGACTTTGTGGGTTCACCCAGAGAGCTGACGCCGAGCTTCAGGGGCACGCCACCTCCTCTCCCTCCAACCACCTACAGGTCTATTATGTCTTCCCCGGGGCCCTACTCAGGCAGCAGTGAGTATGCTCGTCTCTTTCTAAATGTTTACAGTGGTTAATGACCTTTTGTTGAATCTTACCCACCTTGGTTATAATTGTCAAGCCTGTCAAGCTTTTGCACCCGGCAGTGGATGTCATCAGTGAGAGATATCCCAAAGAAAATAAGGGCAAATTGCCGGAATAATAGGTCTGAAATATCAGAGAGAAGTAGACAGGCTTAGCAGATTTTGTGGCATCCCAGAACCAGACAGACAGCTGCTCTGCTTTTGTGTTTTTGCTCCTAAAAAGAGTAAGAAGCAAGAGGTGAGTTTTTAATTTAATTGTAGAACTGAATTATGTTAAAGTATCGCAAATAGTTCTTCGACTTTTTTCTTTAATTTTGGTCACAAGTCACTGTCAAACCCACATTTCGAATGAGAGCACACAGGACTCGCTCTGTGAAAGTGTCATGAGTGGAAATGTTGGAGCTGGTGTTGAGTGATAATCTCTCTCACTGTGATCTGAAGGCAGTGCTAACCACAGACACTGGTATGTGCCGCAGGCCCCTCGTCCCCAGCTCGTCCCGCCACGCCTCAGTCTCGAGGCAGTCCGGTCCCTCCGCCTCCTCCTCCTCGACCCTCATCGCGACCAAAGCTGCCCCCAGGGAAACCAATCACAGACCTGGTACATGTTCTTTTATTTCTTTGACGCTGATTGCCCTTCTCTCCACTAATGGCTTTTTATTGTGACATTTAAATGACATAAATGAAAACTGATTATGAAAGGATAAGTTTGGTGTTTTTGGATGTTGACCCTTTTCCTTTTCTTTGTGTGTGTCTAACTGACTTATGGGAACAACAATTTTTGAAGCTGGTCCAGTATTCAGTGAGAGCACTGCAGCCAGCAGTGGCGAAAAAGGCAATTGTGCACTGTCAATGTATGTCAATTAAAAGTGTTTGTTTTTGTCACTGACAGGCTCAGATTGTTATTGTAAGTGTTTGACAACATTATGGAAAGGATCCCTACAGAGATAGACCTTCTTATTAAAGAGTAACATCACTTTTGTCCAACCAAAAACAGCCAGGAAATCATTATTGCCGAACACACCAGACTCCATTTAAATAAACAGTAATTTTAACATTGTAAAACACGCTTCATTCAAAGTCAACGGAAACAAAATAAACTCACAAAGCCATCTAGATTTGTCTTTAAACTGTTCCAAAAATAGCCAACTATAGTTTGGTTGGAATGAAGCCTTAATTTACCCAGTTAGATGTGGAAATGTACTGGCTGTATACATGCTAAAATTACTGTTTATTTGTATGGAGTCTGGTGGGTGTGGCAATGGTGATTTCATGGCTGTTTCTGGGGACAAAAAAGGATCTTATGCTTTAACAAAAAGGTCTATCTCTGTAGGGATCCTTTGCATAATGTTGCCAGACACTTGTAATTACAATATGAGCCTTTCATTGGCAAAAACAAGCACTTAGAGTCGCCATACATCGATGATGCACAATTGCCCAGAGTGGTTACATTGCAGCCTATTTCGCTGCTGCCAGCTTCAGCACTCTCACTCCATATTGGACAAGTTTCAAAAATTGTTGTTCCCATTAGTCACTTGGACAAAAAAAGGGAAAATATGGTTTAGGTTAAAAGTACTGGAGTTACCCTTTAATTTGATTGTTTCTTCTGTGTGCTGTCTCCAGTCTCGGCCCTTCAGTCCGCCAGTTTCAGGCAGCCCCCCGCCTTTCGCCCCCCTTGCCCGGGCAGAGAGCTCTTCCTCCATCTCCTCCATCACCATACAGAGTGCAGCGTCCACTCCAACCTTAGGAAAGGAGCTCAGCATGTCCGCCTCAGGTACACTACCAGCAAGTCATCTTTTTGTCTTTGGCCTCACATCTCAGTCTGTGTCCATGTTGTCTGTCTCTCATCATCGTGTCCTTGCCTCACAGTCTTGTCCCTCTCCATGATTCTCTTCTCCTCATGTCTCTGCTCACTCAGAGGCCACACAGCCTCTGGTATGGTTTGACCACGGCAGGTTTTATTTAGCTTTTGAAGGTGAGTCGAGCCAGTACGCTGCTGTAGTCCCATCAGTGCATGGGCTGAAAGCGCCTGCCCTCCTTTTACCTGCAGTCCTCTCAACATTCATGTTCACTGAGCCAGAATATTGCTGCCCATCCCATCCCATGTCCTGCTCACTCACCCAGTCTGGTGTCTAGATCGATGTTTGAGTTTCAACTTTTTTGCTTTTTTTGGTTTATACTCCCCACTTTATCTTTTGCGCAAAACCAATGACTGTATATAAAGATGAATGACACATCTCCACTTCCTCCCACTGTACAAAAATGAGGCCAAAATATCCCAGATGCTACAGCTGCCATCTTGCACTGGTGATGTCATTTGAAGCCAGAGTCTGTGTAGTAGCGATCTGCGTGGTATCAAGTGCTGTCAAACATGACCGCAAACCCCATTTTTGTAGTATCGAGTAACTTATCAGAAAAATTGAACTGTAATTTGAGTTTTAGTTTGGCCCGTGTTTCATACGCTAACATGACGGGGGCGGGATTTATGACCTGCACTGCAGCCAGCCACCAAGGGGTGATCAAGATGTTTTGGCATCACTTTTAGGGAGCTGTCATGTCGTCCATCTTTATTATACAATCTATGCGTGTAGCCCATCGCTGCACATTTGAGCATATAGGGAAGGAGCCGAGAGAAAAGGCATAGTCAGAGTGTATTTTAGGTGTATTTTGTGTGTGTGTGTGTTTTCAACAGGATGCTCCAGAGGACCCAGTCCGCTCACCATGGGACCCCAGGACACTCTACCAGTGGCAGCTGCCTTCACAGAAACCATCAATGCCTACTTCAAAGGCGCAGACCCCAGCAAGTAGGCCCACACAGAACACAGAGACAGTTTTTAATGTTATAAGTATCAAGATGCAGAGTCTAAGACCAAAACCCTGTGACTAGCATTGCCTGGGGATCCCTAGTAATTTCTAACAATTATGGAGGTCGTCTGTGATCCTAATCCCGTGCAAATCTGCCATGTTTGTAATTTGTCAGCTACTAATTCCACCGCAAATTATCTGCCATATTTCGCCAAACACAGAGGTCATTTGATAACATTAGTCTCATGCAAACTGGCATTTCCTGCTTTGGTCTTTTTTTTGTTTTTCTGCGCCTTTTTTCTGCCTCTTTCTCGGTCCAGAATTATGGAAGCTGCTTTGGCAATTATGAATGAAAGTATTGACACCATTTTGGGCGCAGAAGGCTCATGTTGCTACACAGCATGGAGTCCCATTTGCAGAAAGAGCAAGCTCAAATCCATCAGAGGAGCAAAATCTTGAAAGATGATGAAATGGATGACATGAGACAATGTGGTGTGATCGGTTCTGTTTGTTTAACTCACATTTAAAAACGAAAATTTTAAAAAAGGAGGTCAACACGGGACATTGCCACCAGAGTCCTGCACGAATCTGATTTTCAAGACCCACTCCTGATCCAGTACCATGACGTGCAATACCGTACAAGCGCCCGAACATATGACTTATTGGTTCCACAACCTGACGCGACCCGTCAACACAAGATCTGCTGCAGGCCCCCGTAACTGCAAATCCTAAAATAACCATGCGCTGCTCAAATAATTCAATTAGACAGCGCGTTCTAAAGTGATCATTTTGGGACATTTCATACATGTGAGCGCGTTCTAAAGTGATCATTTTGGGACATTTCATACATGTGAAACTATAATAATATATTTTTAGAATAGGGTAATTCAGACAATACAATTTCAATGAATATTTTTGCTTATACTCATGACACTGAGCCGCACATCTCCACGGTTAACATGTGTGTAAGGAACACATCTGGTTGAAAGGGCTCTCAGATTCCAGGTAGCGCAGAGGATGGAGCCGTTACACAAAGTCAGCAGTCAGAGGATAAAAATGTAAAAAAAAAAAAAAAAAAAGTAATTATATTTATCATCCAACACTGATCTGACCTGCAGAACCGAAGCTGGAAATAAAATTAAGACAAAATACCACTCGCAAATCACCTTTGCAGGTCACCCGCCCGATGCGAAACTCTGATCACAGCTAATGGTGCTGTGTAGTGTTTCTGTGTTGTGCAGAGTGGAGTTTCATATGACTGTGTGCATCATATCCAGAGGAAAAAGTCAGTACATTTGAGTACATATCCCTTGCGAATGTGCCGCACGAAACAAAGATGTTGGGGGGTAATTTCTGAATCACATGAGGTCCCCTGGTAATACTTGTCCCGTGTGAATAGGGCTTAATAAAGTGAATACATTCCTGGCAGCTACAAACTGACTTTGCATTTCAGTTTTGACACTAAAGGGATTCTGGGAGTGTGCCTTTGTTCTGAGATCTGTCTCTCCACTCCCTCTGTCCCAGATGTGTGGTGAAGATCACAGGGGAGATGGTGCTGTCCTTCCCTGCGGGCATCACTAGGCATTTTGCCAGCCACCCGACTCAACCCGTCCTCACCTTTTGCATCAGCAACTACAGCCGGCTGGAGCAGGTCCTCCCCAATCCACAGCTGCTGTGCTGGTAGGAATAACATTACAGACACACACACACAAAATACATACATGATATCCAAGTATCTAATTATGGTAATCACATGGCTGATGGAGTAACACGCTCCTCTCACCCCTCAGTGATTCCACAACAGACAGTAGCTTAGACACCAGGGAGTTCTGGGTGAATATGCCAAACCTGATGAGCCATCTGAAAAAAGTGGCTGAACAGAAGCCTCAGGCGACGTACTACAACGTGGACATGATCAAATATCAGGTATCAGATATTCATTTGTCTGTGTATGTAGTGGATCTGACTATCTGTCCCTCCATATTTCTCACTGTCTTGTGTTTCCGTGTTTCCCAGGTGTCAGCAGAGGGGATCCAGTCCACTCCTCTGAACCTGGCGGTGAGCTGGCGAGGCGATGCCAACAACACAGACCTTAGAATAGACTACAAATACAACATGGAGGCCATGGCCGCTCCCATGCCATTACACAACATCCAGTTCCTGGTTCCTGTGGATGGAGGCATGGCCAAACTCCAGGCCATGATCCCCCCCGCCACCTGGTAAGGACTCTTTGCCTTCAGTAGCTCATGTTAGAGTGGAGGTACAGAGAGTTGTTGCTTAGAGATGATACACCATCTCATCTAGTTGCATTGGTGTGAACCAGCAGGTTTTTAGAACGTTGCAGAATGACAAGTGGTTGCAAGTTTCAACTCGTCTCGACGCGAATGTTTGGTCTGAACTGGACTTTACAGTCACTCCCTGGCTGCAAGTACACTGCTACATGTAGCTGCATGCTAACATCAGGGAAACATGTCATCTTGGTTGCCCATGTCGTTAATTTCTCTCTGAATTCGGATCATATTCCTGCTGGAACATATCCAGTTGTAAAAATTTTGCTTTAGAAACTTTTATTGGTGGTTTTTCATGGTAAAAAAGTGTCACTATTAATCAGTACAGACATACTCCGGCTGCAAAGATGGTGCAGAGACGCGGAGATTAGGGAGACCTGGAAAGGTACTAAAGAGACAGCTGCTAAAGCAGAGTGTGTTAGACAGAGGGTGAATACAGGTGTTCCAGCATGGACAGTATGAGGAAAATAAAGTGGTTTATTTTTCATACTATTAAAGCATGTAAACATGTTCTAGTAGAAACCAATAATTCAAGTATGAGTCTGAATATGAACCTAATATGTCCCAAGTGTCCTAAGTTTTGTATCCACTGTGGCTTAATGCATATCAAACTGCAACATGTCCTCTGTAATGTCGAATTATTTTCTCCTAAAGGAATCAAGAGCAGCAGACGATACAGTGGAAAATCCCCAGTCTCTCTCATAGATCTGAAAATGGAGGTAAGTGTTCATTTTTGTATTTATTCATGTTCTTACATAATATTCTTGCTAAGCAAGCAGTCTCATTATATTATGTCACTGTAGTGAAGTGAAATCTCAGTTACAGACACAAAGTTTTTTTGGTATCGGCAGTCTTTACTGTAACAGAAACACAAAAAAGCCTATCAAAGCTGTCATACTGTATCTGTGTCCTAAAGGAGTCGGGGCTCTTCTGGGCCGGTTCCAAATGACAGAAGGTCCCTGTAAACCCTCACAGCTGGCGGTCCAGTTCAGCAGTGAGGGATGCACTCTGTCAGGCTGTGACATCCAGCTGGTTGGGACCGGTTACCGGCTATCGCTGATCAAGAAGAGATTTGCTGCAGGTCAGTTTGAGTATCAGAAATGTGCAATAGGGTCCCACTGCAGAACTCCAGGCTCAGGCCCACCTCTGGCGCTGGGACCTATCTCCATCGTTACACCCCATAGTGGATAATTATAATGTTAGTAAATAAGTGTGTTATATGTTTAGGTGCCACTGTATTACAGGCTACAGAGTGTAAAGGGTTCATTTATATGCCACATAACCTTTGCCACACGACCTCCACCAATACCACCAAGGTAAAACAATACAATGTTCATATTTCAATATAATTATAACTTATAAAGTTAGGTAACGTTAAGCAACAAACAACTTACGTATTAACCCTCTGAGTTTGCTAATGTAAGTTAACATTACTGTATACATTATAATAGCTAGCTAACGTCAGCCAACATTAGCAAACTCAAGTTATTTGCTGCTTAACATTACGTTACCTAACTTTATTATTAAGGTAGTATTGCTGACATTGGTGTTATTGGTGGAGGTTGTGTGGCTTATTCATACTAATGAACGCATGCTATCATATCCCAATGATCATTCCTGGCGTACACAGTTTACTTCCTCCTCCGAGCTCAGGACCAGAAAGTGTCCGACGGGGGAGATAGGCCCGAGCCTGGAACTCTGCAGCTGGACCCTTCTCAAAATGTGTGTGACCTCTTTGGTGTAGTCACTCCTCCAGGCTGAACGTCTCCGCTTCTCTGACATGTTTCGTTTTGCTCCGCAGGGAAATATTTGGCGGATAATTAGTGGGACCTGTTTGTGAACGGAACCAAAAGAATCAATGGCTTTTGACTGTGAAGACTATGGATCCATCCCATGTTTAGTGCATTCGAAACCTTATCTTTAGCAGATTAATTAACAGAACACAAACACACAGAGGTGATATTTGATTTCATGACATCACATTCAGTAGACTGACTGCTGCTGAGTTTATGCAAGTAAATACAAGTCATTAGTTCTGTGCACTTGTAACACTTACGGGGTTACATGGAGTAAAACATAGGGAAACCCTGATTCTTTGTTCTCGTTAACATAATTGTGGATTCATACAGTGATCCAGCCTTATTCATTGCAGTTTCTTTGTCTAACTGGTTGTCTTTGCAAATGCACTGTAAAAGATAATGTGAATAGATTATATAATATTAAAACAATCTTAAACAAGGTGGAAAAGACTGGAAAATGTAAAAAATAGGTGTAGTTTAGAGTTGCTTTGCAGTTGCACTCCAATAAGTTTTAGGTTACATGGTAATATCTGATTTACACTGCCACCTCAAATCAGATTTTTTTCCCACCACGTGTGACCAATCTTTATCGTTGTCTAGGCAGAATTTATGTTTCTGTGTAGACAGCCTTTAAAAATGTCACAGCCCATTCTGTCAGTCTTGTGATTCAAGGTGACTGGTCAGTTCACAGTTCAGAGTGACCCGCAGCGCTGGACTAACATCAGCACTCTTATTCTGAAGGTGCTTTTTATATGGAATTATATTTGTGCCTCAGTCTGGATCGTGTGATGGGGAATATTGAGCACAGTGAAGCTTTGCGTGCAAGCACATTAATTATATTTAGCAGAGAAATTATCATCATGCAAAGAATACATTAATTTAAAGGAGCTGTGTGTGACATTTAGAGCAGTAATGTAACAGCAAACCATTATTTGTGATGTAAAGATAGATTGAAGTAATGGCATCTCGAGCAGAGAGTGAAGTCACACATCCTCTGTGTTTGTTGTAATCTGAGCTTCTCCGTTTTTTGTTGTGGTAGATGATCCGACTGTGTGTGCGTGCATGTGAGTGTCTCCTGGCTAGCTTATCGCCGCCACTCTGCGCTGTGCTCTTACAGTGGTTACCACTGATATCGGTGCATCGTTGTCACGGAAGTGTAGCACCCACCATCCAGTCCTCCCCCCATGTTAACACCGTTAGCTCTCTCTCGGGGGGGGGGGATTTCTGCGGTCGGCTCTGCATATATTTTCCTGCTTTTTTTGTCCTTTACCAATCACTGTTAGCTGGTAGCTGCTTGCTCAGCCACCTCCATGTTGAGAGCCATGTGCAGACAATCCCACCTCAATTCAACCTCAAAAATAAAAACGATTGCTTGAAAAGATACTTATAAGTCCTTGAATTTGACTTGTCTCTGTCTGTACAATCCCTGCTGTCAGCATTGTTGCTGTTGTTAGCACTGTTTTTTGGGTTAGCACCGTTAGCTGCTAGCTGCTTGCTCAGCCACGTGAGAGCCATGTGCAGACAATCCTGTCCCAGACTCTGAATCATAGATATGCTCTATATGTCACATGTCGCTCCTTTTTAAGATGAAAAAATTATTTTATGCTCCATACAAAGCATCTGTAATTATTTATCTTAACACTGCACCACATAATTACTAATATGTGAAAGAGGTTGCTTGTACTGACAAAAGTTTAGCTCACTGTTTTTGTTTTGTAGCCACCAACTTTAGTGTTTCTGTTGACTCTCACTGCTCTCCTATGTGATGATGAAATTGTTTTATTTTTGTCCAAAAAGCTCAGATAAACAGACTGTACACAAACTACCCAGAATCAAACAGCAGACATCAAAGTTAGCAGCCAGCTGGTGAACATTTTGGAATATTTAGCTGCTAAAAGGCTCTCAGGATTTGGTGTAGACTGAAAACAGAGATGAAAGGAGGGAAAATATTGGACTTAGATCATCATCAGGTGGACAGAGACACGACTCCAAATGACTGCTGTTACTGAGTGTCAGCTTGATGTGTTTATAGGCCACTGTTTGCTAACAAGTTCACCTCATCAACTCACACAGAAAGTGTTTTACAGGGTGCAAAAGTCGAGGCGGACCCGCTGCTTTTTTTTTTTTTTTAAATCAAATGCCGCTAGTGAAAAAAAATGCTTGCTGCGCCTTTTTATTGTTGGAAGGCAACCACCCCATCACGTCCTTATGCGAACCTTCCCATGCGATCAATCTACCCTTTATTTATTTTTTATTTCACAGTAATTAGTAGCTAGTTCCTAAAATGTTGAGGCAGAGGGTACTCGCTGTAGCTCTGGTTGAGGGTGAGTTGCTGTCAGCAAATAGTTTTTTGGGCACAGGGAAACGGAGATCTGTTTTGGTATACGAGACCCTAATAAAGAGGGTGGATCATGGGGAGTACCACCAGTTGGTCCAGGAGGGTGGATCATGGGGAGTACCACCAGTTGGTCCAGGAGCTTCACCTCGATGATGGCTGTTTCCAGGCAGATTTTAGGATGACTCAGGGGCAGTTTGACAACCTGCTGTCTATCATCGGGCTGTATAGCTCTGGGTATCCAGCAACCGCTACCACCAGTTTCTCCTTCATTGTTTACCAACTGTAAACTTGTTGTCGTGACAACCACAGAAGGCCCGCCTCTCAGATCATCTGATTGGACAATGGGGAAAAAGCATAGATGACCTGGGGCACTTTTCTGCTTTGAGTTGAAGTTTTTTCAGTTCAAGTCAAGTTCAACACAAAAACAGTGAGCAAAAAGTTTCATTCTCATTAAAAACAATTACAAAAAGTTGCCTCCAGCTGCTAAAACACTTTCTGTGTGATCGGGGCCTTAAAAGGTGATAAAATGTCAGTGTTCACAGCTGTTTTCCGCTGCTCACAGGGGGACAAAAATTACATTAGCGATTTCAATGCCTTAACTGTGTAGCTAGCTGACAATTGTCGAGTTAGTCAACTAACTAGGGCTATATACTGAATAGTTCGGAGGTTCAAAGCTTCGAAACGTCATTTGTAAATTGTATTGTTTTGTTGTTTACATGTCTATTCATTTTGTTTGAGTCCGATATTTCTGCACAGTTGCACCCTTGCTATTGTACTATATTGTAGAGTTAGATTGCCGTGGTGGCTGCAAAGGTAATAAGTGATGATAAATTCTCTACAAAATATCGTTAATCTGTTTGCAAAAAAAGTCTTACTTCGTCCCATCCCACGATCAGGATCGAAGCACACATATGTAATACTATATTTTTACACACGCAGCCTTTACCACTACTTCAATGGCATTTTGCCGTTAACGGGTCATGTGAACAGGAAGTTGAAACTGACAGTAAATCAAGAACAAAAGCATTTCAGTACCACTACGGGCACGTGCAACGCTGAGATACAGCAACTTTCCCACATCATTGGAGTGGTTTTTGTGGTGGTGTGTGGACAGTCAAATTTTGTGACTATAGGGCGACACTTGTGTGAATAACAGACGCTGCTACTTTCACAGGAAGAGTTTGGTTGTTTTATTCTGTTAATGTCACAGGAGTTATGTTTGAAAGGGCCTTAAGATGTGAGATGCATAGAGAGCCAGAAGTGAGTGCCATATAGGGGTGAGAGGGAGGTTTAAGTTTCAGGAGAAGGGACCTGGGCAGACGATTGTAGGAGTTGCCTTTGATGCTGCTTAAAGGGGTAGTATGGATTTTTTGAAGTTGGATTGTATGAGGTGCTTATCCATAGCCAGTGTATTACCAACAGCAGATGTCAGTCAGCACGTCTCCAGTTTGGAGAAGTGGCAGGAGTGCTGACATGGACGCTAAGCAATGTGCTGCTGTGGTCAAGGGCTGCAGCAAAACTTATTTTAGCTGCCTAGACAAGGTCCCACCTAAAAAACTCTATAACAGATTAACTGTACGCCAAATTGAGTGTATTTCTCTGCTTTACGTTCAGAGAAGCCTATTCTGACAGGGAAGCAGTTGATGGCTTTTATTTCCCATCTATGCTCTCGCCAATGCCACCAAAGTCTATTAAGAAAAACAGTAATTTTAGTTCGCTGATCACACAAGCTGGTGATCTACTGCTGCCTCTATCAGTTGATTTGATCGTGTCATTGTGTGACTTTGGTGAATTCAAACTAACCCTGTTAAACACCAAAGTCACGCATTAATACAAAGAAAATAACTGATCAAGGCATCAGTATATCAGCAGCTCCTGTGTTCAGCGATGTTAAATTACTGTTTTTCTTAATGGGGCCTGGCTTTAAAGAGATTGCTTTAACGGCTTCATTTTCCTGTTGGAAATCAGGGAACTCAAGCAAATGAAGTGAAAATACACTTAAATTATTATTATTATTTTTTATTATTTTTTTTGCCTCTACACTGGCGATAGCCATGGATGGAGGCATTATTTATTAGTTTTATTATTAGTTTTTCAGGTTGTCCGTCCATCCATCCCATTCTCGTTAACGTGATATCTCAAGAAATTCTCAAGGAAATGTTTTCAAATTTGGCACAAACATCCACTTGGACTCAACCATGAACTGATTAGGTTTTGGTGTTCTAAGGTCAAAGTCACACTATATCTCAAGAACACCTTGAGGATTTTTTTTTTTTTTTTTCAAATTTGGCACAAACATTCAATCAGACTCAAGAATGAACTGATTAGAATTTCGTAGTTGAAGGTCAAAGGTCAAGGTCACTGTGACATCATCTGTCTCATTCTTGTGAATTGAATACAATATCTCAAGAAGGCCTTGACGTCATTTCTTCAAATTTGGCACAAACATCTACTTGGACTCAAGAGTTGAAAAAAAAAGTTGATTAGGTTTTGTTGTTCAAAGGTCAAGGTCACCGGGACCTCATAAAACATGCTTTTAGCCATAACTCATGAATTCATACACTGATTGTGACAAAATACACACAAATGTCTAATAGGATAAAATGAAATGATATATCCAAGTGGTCAAAGGTCAACGTCGCTGTGACATCATAATGTTCTGCAAAACACTTTTATAGCCATTACTCAACACCATATCTGAGGAACAGAAGGGGAGACATAAATCCTGACCCTAATCTTAGGTGTCCATCCTGAAACTGTGCTCATCTTCAGGTCCCGTCGGGGGGGAGATGTGTGTGAACCATCCATGTTTTAGAATATGTAGCTTCTTTGCGTCCATATTTGAAGCATCGTCAACTGTCATGGCTACATATGAGTCTGGGCAGACATGGATGTAAACTGTAACTGCAACTTGACTGATGCGCAAAGGCATTTAACAACAACGCTGTAATTCTAGTCTAATAGTTGGCTAAAATATGTTTTGCTGCTGCCCTCATCCACAGCAGTACATTGCCTTACTTCCATGGCGGCACTTTTGCCTGCTTCTCACAACTGGTGATGTGCTGACTGACATTTACTGTACGTAACACACTGACAATAGATAAGTACCTCGCTCAACCCTACTTCAAAGAACCCAAACTATCCCTTTAAAAACTTGGCCAAGTCCTTTGACCATGATCTTTGATAGAGGTCTTGACGAGGATTTTTGAGGACATAACAGAGTGACGAAGATAAAAGTCTATGAGGAAGACAGCTCTATTCCTGTCCCTGTTTAATTTCCTCCCTTTTCCACCATGTTGAATAAATGTTTTATCATTTTCTAATAGCAATATTTAAGTGTAAAAAGTGTACATAAAAAGCTATGTTTCAAATATTTCTCCGGGCATATGGATGTGTCTGTGATTGTCTCTTGGTTTATTGATGTCAGCACTCATGATGAATTAGGTTCTGTGTATCAACACCACCACTCTCCATCTATTGTTTTACATGTGGGTTTCTTGTACCAAAAAAAAGAAGTGTTACTGTTGATGAATAACTCCAAACGGTGCCGCATGAAATCTGCATTTGTCCATTCCAGTCTTATCAATGCAATACCAGTTTATCCATTTCAATACGGTCATGATACGTGTGTTATTGTATACTTGTACTATGAGAGGAGACTTTTTTGCCTTCACTTGAACCTCCACTCTCTGTTTCGCTGTTGTTGCACCTCCAGAAACTCATCGTCAATAAATTTGGCATGTATCCATTGATATTCCCATTTCATGCATCTGATATAGGTGTTTGACATTCTCCTGTGTTTGACACGCACACAAAACACACCTTAAATTTCATGAATTAAACAAATTCATTGCCTCATGTCACATGAACGTCACATTTTATAGAATGTTTTAATGTGTTGACTCACAGATTGGGCCTGGGTGTAATATTTCATTTAGTCCTTTGAGGAAGAACAAAAAAAAACATACAGTTCTTTCAGTTGATTAAGAACAACAGTTCTCAGTGTTTCTGTTCATTATGCTTATGTTTTTCCTTTGCCTTATTTTCGAGCGCGTCCTCCAACATGAGAGGGTTTCTGTACGTTTATTTTTTCTACAACTCTTTTGGCTGTATTTCTTTCACTGCATTAGGACACAGAATATGCAAACATGTCATGTAAATTTCCCATCCAAAGATTTTGAAAGTAAATATATGAAAAAATCAATATAATGTAATACCTGTTTTACTTGGTAATAAAGAAGAGGAAATATGAGCTGTTTATCTCCCTCTGATTTGTTTCCGAAGTTCCAAAAAGTCTTATCAGTGTTGCATGGGCCATCGTAAAGTAGATGGTATGGAGAAATAATGTGATTAGGCTAGTTGAGAAAACAATGTTTCAATGTTTTGGCTAAGCTGAGGTTCAAAGTTCATCCTTGACCTTGGAAACAGGTAAGCCAATATGACAGGAAGTGCCCACAAAAGAAAAGGAAATGTGAACATCTACAAATCCATGACAACCAGGCAGACTCCCTGCTGATGAATATCATGTGGTATGATCAAAAGCTCCAAAACGGCCACTAAATAGATCATTTGGGGAGGTTGTTTCTCAACTGCTTTTTTAAGGTCAAGAATAATCTGAATAATCTAGTAGCTTCTTTCAACCACATTATACTGTCCTCATTAGCAATTAAAGTTATGAATAATGTATCAGTGAAATGAGATGTAGTAATTGTAGAAATGTCATTACAAACAAACCTGAGCAGCAGGAATGTTGCATTCAAGTGGTGCTGGAATTATCTGAAAAATGTTCCTGACTTGGAAAATTAATTTGAACACCCGCTCACGTCGCATATGGGAGAACTTTTCCTCATAGGCTTTTTTCCTAACCGAGATCCCTTTCTGGTAGAAAGCCCTTGAGGAAATTTCTCCCAACTGCGCTCAAGAAAACACCTCTGGAGTAAGCCGAAATTTTGGCACAACTTGACATGGTATATGCCGAGTTGGCCCCTGGGCACAGATATGAAAAGGCCCCTCCATCTCTTCCACACAGGAGCAAGACACAGACTTTGTGGTGGGTTTGCATCGTTTTTTGTTGTCTTGCATCTCTTTGTAGGCTAGTTGTTCTGCATCTTTAGTGGTTTGTTTTTTTGTGGTCATTTTGTGTGTGGTTATTTTCTGTCACCTTGCAGTTGTCTTGTGTCTATTTGAGGACATTTTTGTTTGTCTTTGTGGTTATTTTTCCCCTTTTTGTAGATATCTTGTGTCTTTGCAGAACCTTTGCATCACTTTATGGTATTTTTGTGTCTTTTTGGTAATTTTGAGTCTCTTACTGGTTGGTATGTGTTTATGTGGGTAACATCTTGGGGGTGAAGGCCAGGGGGGCCTGGGCCTGTGCCCGGTAGGTCCATTCAGTAATCCATCAATGGTTGATGTTACAAAACGTTTGATTATTCATATATATATTTGCTCACATACAATTTCTAGAAGTTATTTATTAGCTTTTCTGGACTGATTTTCAGTTGGATCTCCACACAAATTTCCTCAAGAATGAGCAGTATAAAATTAAATTGCTCGTTGTTTTAGCTAAATTTTATACTCATAAAATATAATATCTAAAGAAATTAACCTTGTTTCCTGCTCTCAAAAAATCTGATCTAGATACAAATAAAGTTAATAATAAAATATGTATAAATATATCTAATAAAAACTAACCAAAACTAATAATTTCTGCAAATCTTACAACTATATAACTAAGTTGGTAAACCCAACCCCTGTGTGTTTATGTGTGTGTTCATACTTGTGTCGCTCTTATTTATGTTTGTCTGTCTGGTTTTGTATGATGACATCACTATTAATGAAGTTTGTACTTACTTGTCTCATTATTTTAATTTAAATTTTTGGTCATTACTTACCACTTTATATATAAAGTGAATGTACTGTCCACTGACTGCATTGTGTAAAGTTAAAAAAAAAGACATTAACAAGACAGGTAAAGCAATATTTTAGTGTTTTTTGTTTTTTAAAAAAAAGAAAGGACTGGTGCAGAAACAGCTATCAGTGTGCTGTTTAAATCATCTGAGCAATAAAATACATCTTCTTTATAGCGTTCATGTTGTTTCCACATTTAAAAGCTCATAAACAACGGGACCATCCGAGGAGCACCTGAATGCAGCATTTATACACGGGAGCCCCGCCCACTGACTGATGGTTCGCGGTTGCCATGACAACACCAAGCATTACGGAGCTAACTACTTTGTTCAGCTCGGCTCAAGAAGTCTTGAAATCGGTAAAAACGTGTTAAATTTCCCACGGTAATATTTCTGTATACCTCCTTTAATACAATACGATCTATAACACTATACTGTTTGTTAAAATTAGTCAAAATAATAACGGGTTTACTCACGAGCCAACTCCAAACAGCTAAATATGTCAACTTAGCTAATGCTACTCAGAAGCTAAATATGTTAACCTAGCTGACGTTACTCAGAAAAGCTAGCATAGCAATGTTTGAATAGTTTTGACGTTACATCCTCCATATTTATGTATTTCATTTCAAAGTGAGTTTACTATCAATAATTTGTGATGTGTTATCCACAAGTATTTGGAGTTAGTTGCTCCTGTGTATGATAAACTGTTATTTATTAATTGAGCTAATGGCAGCATATTTGTGTTTATATGAAGACCAGCTAAAGGAAGGGGAAGCTGTCATGTCTGACCTGCTTAAAGAGAAATCCCTCAGAAGAGAGAAGAGGGCAGGTAAGGTGTCCTCAGAGGGGAGCCATGGAGTCAGAGGCAAAGAGACAACAGGCAGGACTAAGGAGTGAGTAAACTGTACACATTATACATTCACCTTTTGTTTTCTGCTATCTTTGTCAGACATGTATCAACTGTAACATAGTGGCAGAGGCTGTGGGGGATTTTCAGAAAGTCCTCCCAACACAGTGTGCTTGGGTGAGACTTTCCTCTCAGCTCATTTTAAATTATCTGGAGGTGTGTACGAACCATGGCTCTTCTTGTGATCATGTCTTTCAGCTCTATAAGCACTGTGTCGTACATCGATGAACTAGCACACCATGATGACAACGCTCGGATGGCTGTAACAATGGAGAACACCTACCAGATGGGTGAGATAATTGTCACCTGTATGGCAGATGTGCCGCACCATAGCATCATCACCAACTAGAAAAATACAACAGCGATTTGAGTTTGATTCTGTAAGAGATTTAGTTTGTCAAAATATTTGGGCAGAAATTCAGTTTTATTTATGTGCTGTGATTACTTGAGCTGCACTACAACCTTTCAAATGCTGGCTAGGGATGGGTACCAAGACTTCAGTATTAAACATCCCCATGCAAAATAAAAACCTTGCTCACAGGGCTAACAGCAAACTGTTAAACTAAAATGAAAGCTGTCTGTATGTAGGCTAACTCTTAAAATGTACCTGAGGCAGCCGACCTGCAGACAGTGAGTCTCTTCAGTAGAGGGGGGACAGACAGCAGGATGAAAGACTGATACTGATGTCTGTGTTCTTCATGCTTAACTAACATTACGTTTTTTCACTCAGTATTGTGATGTCAGGAGGAATATAGGAGGAGGAGTTTATATTGTGACTTTGTTGTTGTAAATGTGACTGTTGCTGCCATAGACTGTGTGTAAAACTGTTGTGTGTATCTTCCTAAACACGTGCAGTGATATACATTGCTACTTTTGCTACATTCATTTGCATTTGTTTAAAATTTGTCATTATCAAAAGCTAAAAAAAGTTTTTAGTAGGTTGCTCGCTGCTGAAAAGGTTTGGCCCATCGACATTTTCTGGTTTTAAAATCCAGCCCAATTGAAGCTGTAGTTGAATAGCCCTGACTTATGGTATTGTTGTCTTTGTCTTTTGGACCACAGGACCGTACAAACGCATCCCTGTCCCTGCAGTCACTGATATACTGAAGGATGTACTCACCAGTTACCTCCAAGAGGAGAAATATGAAGTAGAATGGTCCCAAAAAATGACAAAAACAATATGTGAGGTAAATAAAACTGAAAAGCTCACTCATGCAGCACCTTCTGAATACCTTGAATTCTCTTCTGTCAGTTTCATTCTTTGAAATTGTCCCTCCCAGGTGATAAGAGCTCGTGTGAAGGACCTCATGATCCCCCGATATAAGATTGTCGTCCTGGTCCACATCGGCCAGCTCGCCGGGCAGAGCATGCAGATCAGCAGCCGCTGTCTGTGGGACGCATCGAATGACACGTTCGCCTCCTACTCCTTCAAGAACAGCTCTCTGTTTGGTGTGGCAACAGTCTACGCTGTTTACTTAGAGTGAATCGTGAGGACATCGAACAGACTCTGATGAGAACACTTAAGTTATATAATTCTTACAGTCATGTATGAAATGACAAAACAAGAATTTGTAGGCAAAATTCTGGGTGTTTATTAGTTTTGGTAGCACAGAAAATGAAATCACATCCTGACAGTGAAGATTTTATTTTACACTAATGAATGACAGATTGATGATGATGACCCCCTGGGGATGTTCCCCTTTAGCAGAGCATGGAGAGGTCACTCCTTCGACAGCCTATTTGACAGCACACTGATATTAGTGCCTGGTTTTGGTCCCGCTGATGATGGTCCATCGCTTGCACGTCTGTCGTCTTACGTTTTGGCTCCATGTTACCTGCCGAGAGATATCAGCCTGTCAGTGATACTTTTTTAAGGTCGTGAAATGAACCCTAAAGCTACTGAAGTGACTGTGTACTCACTGTCTTGTAGAGTCTCCTCTTCTCCCATCAGTCGTCTCCACCTGGATCCTCCACAGGTGTACACCACCGCCCGTACAAACGCTCGGCCACACAGCTTCAGTGTGTTATCCTGCGTCTGCACCTGTGCTACACACAGCATGCACAGCAGCGTCGCGAGCAGCAGTTGGGGTCTCATGTTGTTCATTCTCAGAGACGATCTGTCCTCATCAGCCCTTTTATGTACAGTCCCCAGTGATGTCACACACCTTCCCAAATCTCCCACCTGTGTAAATAGTCTGTTTATCTCCAGTAACCATCATGAGCTTTTAACAGCGGATGTCAATCCGGTCATTCGGGATGTGTGTGGGAATCTAGGCCACCATGATGATCATTGATTAACTACATTTTCGTAAATGTTAAGAGAAAGAATTGCTCTTTTATGTCCGAACTGCAGGGTTTTTATTGCCAGGGATTTAGCAAAGTGTTGCCTAATGGGTCGCTGGTGATGTCCACCTTAGGACAAACTGAGGTGATGGCTCTCTACATAGCAACATAGTGGAGTGTGTGTGCCGCTATCACAAACATAAATCAGTGATTCCGAGAAGAGACAGTCGCAATAACCGGTACGCTTGTTGTGAAATTGAACTGTGTCACGGAAGTTGATCTGGGAATAGTTATTACCAGCCTATTTTTAGAATTCAATGGTGACTGTGAGCAAAACCAAAATCAAAAATATAGCTTGTATTATAAATGTATCTTGATTTAACTGTATCAGTGCAGCTGCTTTTATGAAGTGCAGGAAATCCACAGGTGTAATTAATATCATTAATTATATAAATGTCCAGTTCACAAGTTTCATAATTTGTCACATGATGTTAAAAGTTCATGCTAATTACTGTTTGGATCTCATGAGTGTTGAATGTGGAAATAGAGCAGCAGCCCATTACATCCTGAACATGTGAAGTTCTGGTATATACAACAGAGCTTTTGCATAGTTTTGCCGTAGTGAAAACCAAGTATGAAGTCTTCTTGAAATTCTATGTTGTTATGGTCTTGACGTCTTTGATTAGATTTGGTTAGATTAGGGCTTTGATTTGTTTCTTTTTTTTTTTAGAAAATGTACCATGGATCAAATTGCAACACAGTTTTAATGTTTTTGATAGAAATATTAAATCATGACTAAAAGAGAAACAACATTGTTCTCACGCTTATTTCCACAGTAGACACACCTGTATTTTGTATTTTGTGGGAATGTATTTCTGTGTCTGGAATTATGTATGCATTTTGTATGCACTGCATTTTTTTTCTGTGCACTTGTGGATGTATTTTTGTTTCCTTTATTAATTTTTAAATAATAAAATTATATTATTTTCCCCCCACAAATATAACACCATTTTTGTATTGTTAATGTTACTTAGGCAAAAGTAACAATCAGGAACATGTATTTAAAGTTATAAAGTAGTAAAAGTACCCGATTTAGAAATGTCTTTTAAAAAAAGAAAGAAAGAAACATATACATTTTTAAACATATTTTATCATTTTTTTCTCGTGCTTTTTATGCAAAAATCCTCATTTGTAAAGTAACTAGTAATTAAAGCTTTCATACAACTTCAGTAAAGTAAAACAATACAAGATTTCCCTCTGGAATGTAGTGGAGGAGAAGTATAGATACTTAATTAATCTTGAGGGAAATTAAGGCACCCAATGGCGTATTACACAATGAATACAAAAACACTGATATACACAGGGATAGAGAATAATAAAATAGCATTAAAAGGACAGACCAGGGGCGAACAGAAAAGCAACAGTAAGAAAGGACCAGAGAGAAACGAACAGGAGGAAAAAGTAGCAAAGATCCCTAAATTAGATTATTTTGGCTCTTTTATGAACAGTTGGCAGTGGTGTGCATGTGCTACCTTAGTAACCTTGTAACTACCTTACGCCACTAGGACAGACTCAAGTACAGTGCAAGTACCTCAAATTTGTACATAAGGACTGAAGTAAATGTACTTGGTTACATTCCACCACTGCATGTATATTTTTTCTTACTGGCCTATTTATACTTTATTAATTCCGAGGAAAATGAAGGCACCCAGTTACTTATTTCACAATGCATTTTTTTTTAATTCAACACTTCATCTATTTTCTGGGGTGCCGAAAAGGGGGGAAAAAGGAGAAGGATTCTAGGGGCCCATGATTAAGAGGGGCCCAGAGAGGCCCCCAATAAAATTATAATACTGACAAAGAATAATATGACACTAAGTTATTAACTAACTTATAATCACAAATATATTTTATTTACAATGTACTGGTAACAATAACTTAATTTGTTTTAGTCACTTTATTCATCTTTATGCAGCAATTTTTTTTTTTTTTTCTCTTTTATCTTTATTCTATTTAATGTCTTTTTTTTTGTCTTGCGCTGCTGTGACATTTGAATTTCCCCTCTGGGGAATCTTATCTTATCATACATGAACACAGATACACATATGGGGATAGAGAATATAAGTGTAAGAATAAAGACATAAGAATAAAAAACACACAGCAGTGAAATGATAGTCTGGTCCAGGACTATTACAGATAGCTGTGACAACAGTAGATATGCTTATAATGCAAATTTAGGTGGTCAGCAGTGCAGGTATTGCAATGTAAGGTGATTAAATTAAAGTAAGAGCAGTGCAGGAGTAATTAGTACTTTGCTATGGATAGTATAAATGCAGTTGAAGATAAATATATTTATCTTCAACTGCATTTATACTATCAGATGCCAATGGAAATGGAGAAATTTATTTTTTATTTATTCATGTTTTTTGTTGTAAAAACTGTGTTAAATGAGGTATAAACAATACTGGGAATATCTAGGCTGTGTAATTTTGTACATACATGTGTGTGTGTTTGCCATGTGTTGTTGGGAATACATTACATAATGTATATGTCACTGCAACATCCACGCTCTGCTCCTGATACTGCAGGTGGGCGGGGCTCTACATCCGGGAACCTCCGCTAACCCCTGACGTGACCCTGCAGGATTGCAAACATGGCGGAGGTAAGAAAGTGAAATAAATATTCGGAAAAAAATAAATTCATACTGCAGGATAGTTACCTCAGTCGAGCGCGTGCGTCGTTCGCGTGTTGTAGCTTTAATACACGAAATTAAGAATCGGCTGTTTGCGTCGCTGGATAGTCGCCATTACTCGACACAGACATGTTTAGTAAACTTCGGGTTTAGCTAACGTTAGCTGCGCTAGCCCCGACGGAAGGTAGCTGCTGCGTTAGCGATGTTACTTCGCGGTTTTGTTTAAGAACACTCAACTATCGAGTTTAGCGTTTTTAATTAGATTTGTAGCGTTTGTTTCGTGGTTAGAGGTGTTTTACGTGTTGTTTTTCGGTTACAACACGCAGGTAGTTGGTATCAGGCGTAACTTAGACGCGTTAGCTAAATATATAAATGAGATTTAGCTTTGAATTTGTGTGTAAGTTAGCCGTTTGAGTAAATTAACCCAGCAGGCGCTCGCGCGTTGTAGCTAACTGCGGTTGACTGCAGGCGGCGAACAGCAGCGTAGTTAACGGTATTGTGTTCATACTGGTTCATAAATGTTCCCACAGGAAGTGCTGACAGTCTTCTTTGTTTCTTTTCTCACTGAACTGCAGTCAGCCTTCAGGGCACAGGGTCGAGCGCGCTTTTTCTCAACTCTCCTTTATGTCCCCCCTGTCAGAGTAACTCATATGTAAAGTTACACTCAACATGGAGTCGTTACTGATTGTACACATGATGAGATATTTTCATCTGAAGCTGTTCTTTAACTTTATTTTATGTTTTTCGCTTTACAGCCCTCCCTCGGGAATTCGAGCCCAGGTACATAAAGTTGGAGCCTTTCTCTTGTTGTTTGGGTGCATGGAAAATCTGTTGTATTGTCTAGCAATCAATAATACCCGCTCAGTTTGATAGGAAAGGAATAATTGTGGTCACCAAAATATACAAATTGATTTATAGTTTGAGACAGTGGTTTTCAAACTTTAGAGGGCAAGCCAAAAATTCAAGGCACACCTATATTTATATCTCTGCTCAAAAGACTCTATAACATGTGTTATCACTCTTACTGCAACATAAATGTTTGTTTTATTTACTTATATCAAATAACAATTGACAACCAACAATTACCCATAAAATATTTATTAACAAAGTGATTCAAAAACGTATTTTAAATGGTTTAAAATGACATCAAACCACCAATAACACATCCATTTAAACAGGAAATAATGTAAGATAATGTGATGTGTCACACACTTAGAATTCCCTTGCAAGAAGGACAACATGTAGGTCACTGTAAAGGTTTTTAAATTGAATTAAATGACATGTTTTGGGTAGAGTTCGCCTCTTTGTTAAGAAATGGGTGCACACAACGTACTGATACAGCAAGTTAAAAATTAATTTAGGCCCAGTCGGATATTGCAATAATAATGTGTGGTTATCACAAAATCCCCACCATTTGAGAAACACTGGTCTAAGACTTCATCACCTTTATATCAAAACTGATTGTTATTGTTAGGATGCTATTAACAACAAAAACAATAGATATTAATATCGTTAATTATTGGTTATTTGTGTGTTTTCTGATATGTTTGCACGAGTGCTGTTCGTAAACAATGGCAAAACAGTTTTATTTTAGTGAGACAAAATGCTTTCTTTGCAGCTACAAGCCTATAGGAATATATCTGTAATTTATTAATTCTGGTAAGGGTTGGATGGTGTAATTATATATATATATTGTGTGATGATATAAATTTGTCTATCATTAGGGATTGTTAAGTAATGTTTATACCCTGCAATCAGTCCCTTTACTATCTCTGGCTGTATCAAGCTGTTGTGGGAAATGCTGTCAATTAATGTACATGATTACTTAATAGGGATGCACAGTAATATCGGCATGTCATTGGTATCAGCTGATAATGGCTTTAAAATAAAATATCGAATTGCCAGCATGCTAATAATATCGGTACATCATCAGTATTGGCCAATATTGGCTTTAAAATGAGCTATCAGAAACAACCAATGTGCTTTTTGAATGAATATTTTATTTAAATATATCTTAAAAAGTATTATATTTTATGTCTCCATCTGCTGGTGGGCCATCACGATAAGAGTATGCATGCATAATATGATAATTCAACTACAGAAGAGACCTGATGATCACTAAAATATGGTGGGGGGAAAAGTGGATTTATCTATCTGTATCAGTTGTTGGTCAAATGAGTTGTTAAATGTTAAATATTAGCATATCAGATATCAGCAAAAAAATCCAATATCGGGCTTCCCTATTACATAACGGTAATGTTAGATTTAAAGTAATTTTGCATCAGTGTAGTAAAGTACTTTGATTATTGGTAACAAGCTCCCTGGACTGACCAAAATAGACATTCCAATGTGGGTATTTCATCTGTAAGATCTCAAAGGAGTACTTCACCCACAAAATGACCATTTGTGAATCAGTTATTCATGCCGTGTCACTTTGAGTTCATGAAGAAAACTTTTCCTTGCGTGCCTCCATGGTGAACAAAGAATCCAAAACCTGAGACAGGTCTTGATGAAGTAAACTTTTAGTCCAGTGCAGGAAAAGCTGAAGCAAGGCAGTGCAACATGATTTGGAAGAACTGAGCACAAGACTGGATATATGTAAAGGGTCGTTTTGTGGGTGAAGTATTCCCTTTAATTTCAAATCAGTTCTGTGAAGTGTTAGACTATTGAAGAAAGTACGTAAATGAAGTTTAATTGAATTTTGACAAAATTCACAATATCGTTACATATATTGCAGATATGAAATAACATATTGAAGAAAGATGATTTGATCCAAATCGCCCACGTGTTCATTATTTCCAGAAGTAAATGTTTGACTCAGACATACATTCAAGCAGTATTACTTTAAATCTTGTGGTCACTTTTCCAGGAGGTTCAGCAGGTTCCGATGACCATGATTTCGACCCATCAGCAGACATGCTTGTCCATGACTTTGATGATGAACGCACCCTGGAGGAAGAAGAAATGTTGGAAGCATCAGACGAGACCAATGCCAACGAAATTGAAGATCTTGCACGGGTGAGTTTCAGTCTTATCAGTCTTACCAATCAATTTTGGGACCAACTGCAGGTTCCAAACCTGAGTTTTGAATTTACATTCACATCAAAATGATTTCTTTGGGCATCAAATTGTCAGGTGTACGTTTAGAAACATTTTACACTTTAGAAAACACATCATTTTTTCCTTCAACAGGAGGGGGAGATGCCCATTCATGAGCTGCTGAGTCTGTACGGTTATGGGGGCGGTTCACCAGCAGATGAGGATGAAGAGGAGGAGGAAGAACCCGAGGAAGAGGAAGATGATGAGGAAGAGGATGAGGAAGAGGACTTAGACAATGATGAAAGCAGTAGAAGCACTGGCGAGTTAAAAAGAAATGAGGTATGTTAGTGTTTCCCGATTCTCTTGACATTGATATGGTTTCCATTAACTTACAATATATTTTCTTGTGTTTAATGTTCTGTGTAATTTTAGCATTTTTTATTGACTTTGTGTGTGTGTGTGTGTTTGTTTGTGTGTCTTCAGGGTGAGGGTGTTAAGGTCTCATCAGGACAGGGGGATGAAGCCCAGGTGCCCTCTGAGGTCCGCACACGCTCAGTCAGGTCCCTTGGTACAGCAGAACTCATTCGCCCCCAGAAACTCAAGTACTTTGAAAGTATGTGCCAACTAACCTCATTTTCTGTCTATTCTTTCCTCTGGTTGCAATTAAATGCAGATTTTTTTCTGTGAGATTCGACTCGTTAAATGGATATCACATTGTGCCTCAGGTAATAATGATGCAGAGGAGGAGTCAGATGAAGATGAGGACTACGTTCCATCTGAAGACTGGAAAAAGGTGTGTAAGAACGTTATTCATCAGAGCTTCAGACGCTTGTACTCTCAGATTACAGCTTGATTTATATTGAACGCTGATAAATGTATGACTTCAAAAAATACACTGAGCTCACTGCAGCAACATGAAAGCCCCGTTTTCACCAAACACTTTCAGTATGGTACCTTTGGACCCAAAAGTAACCCTTCAGACATGGTACCTAGACCCTAGGTTTTTTCAGTGTTTCCTCGCAAACAGTACCCTTAAATTTAAGTTATTATTTTCTCAGTCCACAGCTGCTGCAAGAGGCAGCAAAACATCCTTTCATTTTATAGTTACAGTTAACTAATATATGTTAAACTCTGCATGGTATGAACAGTAGTTACATGAGCCTCAAAACCAGCCACAACTCAGCCCTGAGCAGAGTGACTGTCCTCAATCGACCAATCAACAGACTGCAGTGTTCACAGCTCCACCTTTTAGTACCAGATCTGTGTGCTAGGTACCCCAACAGAGGAGTTATAAAAAAAAAAAAAAGGAGACGGCAAGGAACGGTTTCATTGGTACCATCCACAACTTTTCACAGTGGAAACGGAAAAAATGCGTATCAGACTGAACTGAACTAGATTGCTTGGTGGAAATGGGGCTTAAACTGAACTTCTCCAACAGAGTAGACTTTTCTGAAAGGAGCAATCAGAAATATTCACAATGGGAGAAAATATTCCCAAAAACCAAATGTGTGCTGAAAATTTGTGCAGAAATTTCTTCTTGTTTTCATGGTGTAAAGAATCACAGTCAAAGTTGCAAGCAAATTTCATATTTGTAATAAATAATGAAGAAATTGTCTGCCTACACTCAGTCTAAACTGTGTGTTTATTCCCTACAGGAAATCATGGTCGGTTCCATGTATCAGGCAGAAACTCCTGTTGGCCTGTGTAAATATAAAGACAATGAAAAGGGTAAGCTGGCTGTTTGTTGTCTTGCTGTCTTCACCTATGTATTTAAGCTGTAACACTGTGTGTTCTTTCTGGATCCAAAAGATCTAAAGATGGTGCTGTGGTAGACAAAAGGCTGACATGGCATCGCCTGTTTTCTTTGAATTTGTCCCGTAGTTTATGAAAACGATGACCAGTTGTTGTGGAACCCTGAGTGTCTTCCTGAAGGCAAAGTGGTGGAGTTCTTGACTGAAGCATCGAGGCGGACAGGAGAGGAGAAAGGAGTGGATGCAATCCCAGAGGGGTCCCATATCAAAGATAATGAACAGGTGACAGCAACATATCTGAAGCTTGTGCTGAAGGATCAAGCTGGTCAAAGTCTATATTTTTCTTACTGACTACATTTACATGCACGCTAATATTTCACTATTATTTTGAATATGACAATAATCTGAATTTGATACAGGTCATGTAAATGGCATGTACAGTTTTGATATTCCAAATTGAGCCTCTTTTTGAAAGTATTATTTCCCACTTAAGATATTACTTTGGTTTTAGAAGGATTTTGTGGACATGTACAGCCCAGTTCAGACCAAAGATTCGTGATGAGACGAAACAGTTTGAGAACATTGCAGAGAAAAGTTGCGGCAGTGTGAAGTGGCTGTCTGAGCTCAAATGAAGCTGGTTGATGATGTCACCTGCAACTCTGCTGGTCAAGTCGCTGGCGGCTGGTATTGGAACGTTGCACATCATCTGTTTTAACAGCCAATCAGCTTGTAGTGAAGTCTGCTGGTGTTTGTTTGCTGCGGCAGGTGCTCTGTCCCTGCTGAGCCCTCTGTGTCTGTCCTCAGTGTGCTGGTGTTGGACGATGGGTCCCTACTAGTCGCTGTATGTGCTTATGCCCCCTCACACACACACACATTCTCTTTGACCAAATAATTGGCGCTGCTTACTTATATTATTGTGGCATATTGATTATGAATACAGTCCATCTGTGATGTTCCTTTTGTTTATTTTTCTCCGTTTCATCACTACTACAAATGCAGCTGTAGCCAGTATCTCACTATCACTATCCTCATTCATATTTTAAGATGCTACAAATTATATTCAGCCACTAAACAAGCCTGAAATAAGAACAGAAGTACGGAGAGTTGTTGCATAGAGATGATACACTGTCTCATCTAGTTGCATTGGTGTGAACCAGCAGGTTTTTAGAACATTGTAGAACGGTGCATTGCAAGTGGTTGCATATTTCAACTCATCACGAATCTTTGGTCTAAACTGGGCTTATGTGGCACATTCGGAATATGCATCTCATTCTGGGGGTTTTGCCACAGCGTGCAACACATGAGGCCCGTTTCCACTGAAGAAGTTCTTGGTACTATTTGGGGGGCAGGAACTACTACAGGAACGTCCTCTCGCTCGGCCCTCTCAACCGCCGTGTCTCCACTGAGAGAGCGGAGTAGGAGGAAGGTTCCTGTAAAGTTACCGTGCTCTGTATGTGACGTAATCGTTGTGTGACCATTTTGACCGGGGCGACGTAGGGACGCCGTTAGCCGTTAGCGGTGTCTGTAATAACTCCGGTCACAGTCCGTGAAAAAAATATTTTTTTCCAGCGGGAAGTCTTAGTTACAACATGATTGAGCTAACTGGAGTAGTTTCATGTCGTATCCGACAACGGGAGGCTTTTAAGAGATGACGTCCTGATGTTAGCTTTGCTGCTGCTGTTAGCTGTCCCTGTCAGCTGATGCTTTCTAGACATCGTGATTTCCCAAAACTGAATAAATACCACACATAGCAACACAAAACTGCTTTGCTAGCTCAATCATGTTGTAACTAAGATATCCGCTGGAAAAAATATTTTTTTCACGGACCGTTTATTGAGTTATTACAGACACCGCTAACAGCTAACGGTTAGCCCAGCTAATCTACGATAACCATGTTATTAATTACAAAACGTCAAATCCCGCCTTGAGTATATCCAATCAGCACCAAGTAATCCCCAAGCCCCAGCCAGGAGTTTCTTGGGGCCGTTCTGAGTACCTACTCCAAGGCAGGGACTTGTTTAGCCCCTGTAAAAGTTCCGGAACTCTGTCCTTCGGGGGTGGTTCCTGCGGTGGAGACATGCACCAACGGCCCTGGCCCCAGCCCCGTAAAATTACCCCCAAGTTCCTGCGGTGGAAACGGGCCTATGGACTTTTATCATGGCTGGTTTAGAGATGCATACTCAAAAGAAACCCACATTTCTGGTCGAAAGGAGAGCACACCTATTTTGAGCTACTTTTAAAGATTTGCATTTTAAATAAGAAAGAATTGGCTTGGGGCTGAGTGCTACAGACAAGGTGGGAAAGTCAGAAAGTGTTAAGAGACATGTTGTTGATCTTTTCATGGGTTTTTTGTCAATAAAAATGTCACCTTTAAATTTAAATGCTTTAAATCAAATGACTTGTGATTAACTTTATTACATGTTAAGAGCTTTTCACATGGGTAACAAACTTGTTTGATCATTTGTTTCTCTGCAGGCATTGTATGAACTAGTGAAATGTGACTTTGACACAGAGGAAGCTTTAAGAAGACTAAGGTTTAATGTAAAAGCAGCCAGAGGTGAGTAGACGAAAAAGCCTCAATGTCTTTCATACACTGACCTTCAGTTTTCTCTGATGCAACATGTTCTGTGAATGATGGTGTTCTGTGTTTGAATCGTGTTAAAGCTGGGGTAGGCAGAAATCTGGAAAGGCAAAAAAATGTATAAATACACACAGAATCCAGCCAGCTCAAACCCCCCCATCACAGTGTCAAGAGGGGGCCGGTGGCCAGTGGCAGCGCAGGGGCTGACCTGTGTAACGGCAGCAGAAAGTTAGCTGATCTGGCCGGGAGTCAAGGCTGTTTGGTCCCACTAGCTAGGATTTGTGCTGGCTAGAATCAGGCTGCTGCGGCCGCTGACTGGGGGTCTGTCTCCAGAGCTGCTGCCCAAAGATTATTACTGGATTTTTGCCCAGTGATACCAAAATTAAACTGCCTACCCCAGCTTTAAGAAGACCTTACAGATACAACATTAACACTTCTTCTCTCTGTAACAGAGGAGCTTTCTGTCTGGACTGAGGAGGAATGTAGAAATTTTGAACAAGGACTAAAAGCTTATGGCAAAGACTTTCATTTAATACAGGCCAACAAGGTAAGAGAAGAAGTAAGAGAAAACAAATCATTTCAACCATTTTGACAATCATGACATTCATTTAAAATGTATGTTAATGTTTTACTGTGTGATGTGCAGGGTTGGCATTAACCTTGTTGCATTTTAACACATCAGATTTCTCAGTTTTTAAAGTGTCTGTTCATCGTATAAACTTTGTTAGAGTCTCAAGCAATAAATAGATTTGTGTATTATTTGACATTGTACTGAATCTATCTCTTCAGACGATGGTAATAATGGTTATTTCATGTCTGCTGAATTAAATCTTTCAGGTGAGAACTAGGTCTGTAGGAGAATGTGTGGCCTTTTATTACATGTGGAAGAAGTCTGAGCGTTATGATTTCTTTGCACAGCAAACCAGACTTGGGAAAAGGAAATACAACCTTCACCCTGGTGTCACGTAAGTTTAAAAGATAAATACATAACAGTTGTGTGTAAATTATTCATGGAAGAAACTGTATTCCTGTTTCAGGTTGATGTGTTGGGTCATGTTGGTTGTTTCTAATATTCCAACAGAGCGTTTTAGATCCAAAACAACAATCATCACATTCAGTAATGTAAACAGATTCTTAATTTGTTTGGTGTGACAATAAGTCAGCTGCTGGCGGGTTGTGTTTTTTGCAGGCAAACACTACACATTAAGCTTTGCTCAAACACCAGGGTTTCCACAGTCATGAAAAACCTGGAAAAGTCATGGAACTCTACAATCTTGTTTTCCAGGCCTGGAAAAGTTATGACATTTTGTTGTGTGTAATGAAAGTGTTGCAGTAATCTTCTATAGATAACCTTCCACATAATGTAACACAGCAGTGAATTTATTTATTGCAGCTGTTGACGTAAATTACTGCAGCTTTAATACGCGTTGATGTGTGACAACGTTTTGTTTACCATTACCTACGTTTCTCTGTTTGTTCCCCATGTTCTGTCTCTCTCCATCTGTGTATGCCAGCCAGCTGGACTTAACTTTTAACAGAGGTTGAATCTGATATGTTTGAACTATGCCAGGCAAGTGGGGCAAGAAAAGTAATGTTGTGACAGTGTGATTTCACGTTTCCATGCCTATGCCCCGCTACTACTTCTAAATTGTGCCGCATTTTTGAGATAGAGCAATTGACATGGGCATCCTTGAGTGTTCAGTTGTCTCTCTGAGCGCCAGTGGCACTTTGGTTTTGTTTCAGCTGCTCTGAAAGTAGAGCGTGATAGTTTTGAAACTAAGGAGCTTTGTTTTTCAATCAAATTAACCAACCTTACAACTGAACTGTCGACTGTCACTCCAGGAGCTCTACTGCTTCACGCCCGCAGACGTTAGACAAGAAAAGTTGTCTTTTTGTGCTTTGAATATCCTTTAGTTTTTATTCTGTTGAAATACTCCAGTAAGCCAATAAAATGTTTTTCTTTTGTGCGTGAGGAAGCACAAGGAGTCTAATGTGTTGTACAAAGCCTGAGCACCAGGAAGGCAATATTTAAAAATTAGTTTATCATAAAAAATTAGATTGTATTCATTTGTATTCATTCATTAATTTTGTATGGCTATAATTTCTGGGCGTATAATAACAGTCACGCTCTGCCACGGTCGAACATAACAGACCTTGTGTTATTTCAGCCAAAGGAATGTAACAGCCGTGAAGCAAGGATTAAATAAAAGATAAAGTTCTCAACACTAGGACTAACCTAGTCTGTCTGGCCATGTGAATTAATTAATGGCTTAACTGAGGATTTTGCTCTATGAATCACCTCCTGGATTTAGTGGCACAACTTGTGAAACCACCTCAACAACCACAGCAGCACAAGGTTGCACAGCAGACTGTTGGGACTGACTTTATGTATTGCAACATGCTTCTTTGAAACAGTGTTAGACCCTAACAAGGACCCGCCTGCAACTGACAGACCAGACCACATACACTTGGCTAGTTTTTAAACCATATCAAGAGTGGAGGTTGTTTGTAAAGGCTTGTGTGTTACTGTGTGTCATCAGAGACTACATGGACAGATTACTGGATGAGACGGAGAGCGCAACGTCCAGCAGGGCGGCATCGCCTCCTCCCACCACGTCCAGCAGCAGCGCCAGCCACTCAGAGAGGGAAGACAGCAGCAGTCAGAACGGTGAGCTTATGGATACAAGTGCACACACACCAGTGGTTAATTAAACAGTTTTTAATTTTAAAATCTAAACCAAGTCTATAAGGGATAGTTTGGGTCCTTTTAAGTGGGTTTGTATGAGGAACTTAGTCACAGTCAGTGTGTTATCTACAGTAGATCCAGTACACCCCCAGTTTGGGAATCAATTTATGTTCTCTTGCCCAGGTTTTAAGATATCTGTGTTGGGTTTCTGCCTCCACCCCATTACAGTTAAAATGATTGGAATTTAATTTGTGGTGCTCCTAGCATTGACAAATTACATTTGAACATTTCAACAACAAAATCTCTTTACATAAAAGGTGTCTTTGTTTCAGTCGAAATCCCGTGTTGTCAACTGCTTTAACTGGGAATATTTCTTAGGTATAAGCACATCTGTCCTGGTATCTCAAAATCCAAAGACTCTGCATGGCCAGATACTACAACAGTTTTTGTAATTTGGGTGATCCAGCTTTTAAATGGTCAATTTTCTCTTTTCTTTGTCAGGTATTGCAAGCCACAATTCCACCCACCCAGTGGATGGCGCTCAGTTGCCCCACGTAAATCCAGTCAAACCTGAGACAGTTCAGTCCAACGGTCCCTCCCATCCGTCAGTGGAAGCTCCGCCTCCTCCCATTTCAGACAACAACTCCAACGGCTGCAGCCAACCCAGTGCGCCCAGCCATGACCAAAACGGTTCTCTGGAGCCTTCGCTGGACCACAGAGACACAGCAACAGCAGCAGCACATGAAAGGCCAGCCAAGAGATGCAGGACGGAGGCAGAGCCACTGGGCCAAAGTGAGGTGGAACCATCCAGAACGCAGGAGAACTGAAGGATACAGAGTTCAGTGATGTAGACTTTCAATAGACGCTGAATTAGGGGGGGAATTGTCCCCACTGCTCCATCTCTGGGCAGAGCTGAGGGGTTAAGAGCTTGAGGAAAGAGCCCCTCATGGCCCGTGAGCGCAGTATCTCTTGAGAGCAAAGACTCTTTGATAAGGTCACTGAAAGTCACACCTTGAAGAACACAGCCAACCAAACTGCAGCTGGTCCTCCAGGAGAGGCAGTGGCCGCTCCGTCTCCCCCGTCCCTCCGACCCATCCATGTACTGACCGCCTGCAGAGCTCATCCCAAAGCACCACAGCTCCATCCTCTCCTACAAAACTTCTTCTTCTACCCATCGTCTTTATTCCCTTTTTGGAGACTGACTGACAAAATTTTTGCCAAGAATTTCATTTTTTTTTCTATTTGTACTAAAAGAAATCACCTGTGATATTTTTTTACACAAGAGATATTTATATTTTTTAACAAAAGAAAACTATGATAGTTGACTGCTGTTCAAGCGATTTGAACATTTGGTGAAACGAGGAACGCGTTTTAAACGATGATGTGCTTAAGTTGTCAAAAAGAGGCAAAGTAGGCAAACACAAGATGAGTAATGCTGCGCTCACTTGGAGTCAGGCAGGACGGTAGACGGCAAATTGGATATTGTTTTTGTGGATGAGGGCAGGATGGGAAAATGAGGTGGGTCCAGCAAAGAATGCCTGTAAGGAGAGACCTAACTCGTTGCTGTCTTTTGCCGTAACATAGCTCCTTCACACACACAGAAAATCTGAAGAATCACTGGACATTACAAGCAAAATAACATAATGAACACAAAATAATTTAATTTAAAGGTTCTGTATGTAACTTTAAGAAAATCCTTTTATTAGTGAGACTTCTCTCTGATGCTGTTGCTTGCGCTCCGGTGCTCATACTCTGCAGCCACGAGCAAGCACCTGGGCATCGGCCAAAGTAAGACATTGGTTGTGGTGATAGAAGGCACGAAAAATCATACTAAGAATAATGTTACTATGCAATAAAATATATTTTATTTGGACCATTTGCTCCATGATACCAAATATTTTACGGTTTGCAAATCACATTAGCATAGCAAAGTTACAGCTAACATTAGCTCAGGTTAGAGTTAGCTTGTTGGCCACAACTGCATTGCTCTTGGCTAGCAGAAAGTACTTTGTATCATTACGTCTTTTACTGTTGGCTAAATCAACACCAATATGCCTAAGTTAGTAGCATGTATCACGTTAGCTGGGGAAGTAATTTGGCAAACTATCCACTTAACAAATCCACTCAGATAGTATTTTGCTAACGATAACATTTAAGTTAAGCTAACTTTAACCAGCTAAGCTACTCTGCTGTCAATTAAACGGCAAGTGAGTCAAGTTACCAGCCAGATCAGCCATGGCGTCTGGATTAAATAAATGCTTATTACACAAGACTTGATGGCAGCTCAGACGTTAGCAACTGTAGCAACTTGAATTCAGCCAGCACAAACCCCGGTCCTGGGGTTCACAGTGGGCAGGTGGCCAGCAGCAGCAACAAACTGTACTTATCCGGCAAGGACCCGGGACTGGACCCCTGGCACTCAGGCACTCTGTCTTGCTCGGGCTGTATTCAAGAAGCTAAGTGAAGGTCTGTCTCCTCTGGGCCGCTGCTAAATGTATGTAACGAAAACAGCATGTGTGGACTCGTTGGTGGACTCCATTTCTTAGCTTACGTTAGCTAGTGTCGCACACTGTTAGCGCTATAGCAGACCTGAAGTGAGGCAAGGCACTTGGGAATGCACGTAACACCTCAACCTTTGGATTTCTGGGGCAAATTTCAGCCTGAGTCCTTGACGTAGAAGTCAGTCCACAGGCTGCTCGAGGCAACCAAGAAAAGTCACGCCACAAACTGTTCACCCATCGGCAATAAAAAATGATTTATACTACTAAAAAGTTGCATACAGAACCATTTTCTTCCATTCTTTATAAACAATATAGTGTCACCATCGCAACATATCATCATGCATGTTTTGTTTTACTGCCACTTTCCCGTGCCATCCAGAAGGCGTTGGTCTGCCCTCTACCGTCGGCCTGATCCCATGTGATGGCAGCATACAGCTGGTGCTGTCGCTCTGTAGTTGCACTTTGATTGTATGTTCCTCATCTTCACTGATAAGGAGCGGTGTCGAAACCCAGCAGAAATACATTTTTCACTCCTCTTCTGAACCCGGCCTCTATCATGGCTGTTTGTTGAATCCTGATAAATAAACCAATGGGTTCGTCCCCCCGCGGGTTTGTTTGTGTAAAGCAGCTGACATCAGTGATGTCCTGTATTATAACTCATCATGTAGAAGATCGCTGTATTTTTGGATTTTCATAGTCAGTGCTTTGCTCGACGCTTTGTTTTTACTAGACAGAATGTCCGTGATTTTTAATGTAAAGTTTGTATAGATTTCTTACCTTGAGCAGTTGGTACATTTTTTAATAACTGTCTGTTCATCTCTGTACGTTCCGGTCTTCCTCGTAGGCTGTTGCTTTTTGTTGAGGAAATCTTTGGCCTGTGTTGCTCTGAGGTGGATGTAATGAAAACAGTAGCCATTCCTTTTCCCCTCTCTGTTTGGCAGCACTTCCCATTCCTGTGTGACCTTGCACAATCTGAAATGTTTGTTGCATCTTTTGTGCATAGAAAAAGCCCCACATTGTGGTTGAGTGTGCTGCTTGCCTTTGTTTTGAAACCTCTGCTTACTCACAGTGCTCGGTTTGAACCGATATTTCCTGTCGTTCCTCGGTCAGTGGCTTCAGAGTTCAGAGCAGTGGATTTCCAGCATTGAAACAGCCCCAGGTCGACACGAGGGTGTGACCTGGAAGACCTTAATTTGTTTTGGTACAGTAGCTGTTCAGCTTGATGCTTACGCGTTTTACTTTGTACTCCAGCTTTGAACTTACATTCACAAATTAAGATAAGTTTGTCTCAGATAATGTTGATCCATGTAGTCCTTTCTTTCCCTTTGTTGACAATGATGTCTTTTTTTCTTCTTTTTTTTTTCTCTGTAAATGACGACATGAATAAAAACGAAGTGTATTCCAAGACTGGCTATGGATGGAATAACATTGGCTATATTTAATAAATGTATTAATAAGTCTGGGTTGTTGTGAGTTTTCAAACATAAGCTCGAGCTTCACAGCTTGATCCAAAGATGATTTAATTTGTTTTTCTGTCTGTAATAAATATTATTTATCATTATTAACGCTCTTAATACTGTTCGAGGCAACCCCCTCCTAATGTGACTACACTGTAAGAAATAAACTGAATTCATAGTCCGTGTTCTTTAAAGTGAAGTTCAACTGACACTTATATCAGGGTTTAAGGGACAGTTCTCACTAAAATCAGAAACCCATATTTTTCCTCTTACCTGTAGTGCTGTTTATCAGTCTACATTGTTTAAGTGTGAGTTGCCAAGTGTTGGAGATATCAGCCGTAGAGATGTCTGCCTTCTCTCCAATACAATGGAAATTGATGGCACTCGGCTTGTGGTGCTCAAAGTGCCAAAAAATACATTTGAAAAACTCAACATCAATGTCTCTTTACAGAAATCATGACCTGAGGGGTATTCCAGGTAGGAGGTTCAACATACTCTGAGTCTAACCCTGAACTCTGAGTTGATTTACCCTGAGATGGGAAACTCTGAGTTACCGGTTCCAGAACAGCTGAT
>NC_065526.1:16577218-16627188 GCF_006386435.1 Epinephelus moara | reverse complement strand
ACAAGCTTTGACACGGACTGAATGAATGAGGAAATGAAACAGCGTGTAAGAGGGAGGAGACAGAGAAAAACTCAGGGTTTATTGAAGAAAACCTGCCAGCGAGCAGGTTAGGTTCACAGACTCAGTTGCCATGGTGATTGACTCAGAGTTTGATTTACCTCTCTTTCTGGGACTGAAAACCCAGAGTTTCCCTCATTTCAGGGTTAACATACTCAGAGTTTTCACTAAACCCGCTTTCTGGAATACCTCTCTGGTTACTCAAGATAATCCACAGACCTTGTTGTGAGAAGTTTCATGTAGGAACTATTTTCTTTCTATTGAACTGCACCTACCAACCATATCATTGTGCAGAAGGAAGAGTGCATCTACTGCTAAATTTCCTAGCAGCAATGAGCAAGCTAAAATTACAGCTCAGCCAAGGAGGACACCATTAATGTTTACATCTTGCGCTGTCATGAGTACAAACCTCTCGCCTACGAGTAGATTTAATCTGTAGGCTGAAGCCTTGGCTTGTTTCACCTAACTTTTGCAATAATTTTGTACTGTCCTCTTTAGATTTAATGGCAACAGTATGAGATTTTCACGGCATAATAACCGTCTCAGAAAATATCGCGGTTTCACAGAATTAGGATATTACAGAATTAATATTATCAGTCAGAATGACCCTTTAAGGAATGAAAACAGAAGGGTTATTGTTGGCTAAACAAAAGTTTTATTACTGTAATTAACACTTGAGACTATTTTGTTAATAAAAATAAAAAGTCTCTGCTTTGAAAATAACTAAAATAAAGGGGAAATTCAATGTCCAGTTGCTTTTTTTTCCCCAGTATCGTAAATAACCAAATGTACACAGTATGATAACTGTAAACTTTTATATCACGGTATACCTTGAAACCCTAGTCCCACACAAAAAAACTCTATACACACTCTGGTATTCATAACTCAGTTTGATATTTGTTAGTCATCTAATTTAATTTATCAAGTGTTTTACACATTGCCAATTCCTTTTCAAAACCATAAGTTTGGAAGATGACTTTTAGCTCGGCTGAATTTGGGAATTAATGTTAGTGTTCAGAAAGGATCAATTTAAAGGTCTAGTGTGTAGGATTTAGTGGCCTCTAGTGGTGAGGTTGCAGACTGCAACCAAGTGAAACCTCACGATGCTGAGAACGAAAAGTTACAGTTGTAACTACGGTTCTATGAGTCCCGGATGACCGCCAGAGGCGGTGCATAAGCACTGGATAACTCCGCCCGCGCTAGCGTATGTCGAGTACGAATATCAACAACGTCACCCGTGACCCCTGCATGAACTCCGGGAGGCTATATCTTCCGGTGTCAGCAGGTGATCTGTTTCCAAAATCTGCTCGCAAGCGCGCGAGAATTCTGAGTGACCAGACACTCTGGCGGTCATCCGGAACTCATAGAACCGTAGTTACAACTGTAACTTTTCGTTCTATTTCGTCCCTACTGACCGCCAGAGGCGGTGCATAAGCACTGGATGACACATACCAACAATGTCACAAAGAATCCCCCAGACCTACCTCACTGATGAGAAGTCCCGGGGCGAAGGACCACGCCCAGCGTGTGGGGAGCAGCAACACTGAGGCGATAAAAGCGATGGAATGTGGAAGGCGACGCCCAAGAAGCCGCAGCACAGATGTCGTCCAACGATACACCCCTCAAAGCAGCCCAGGACGTGGAAACCCCCCGCGTTGAATGGCACCTGATCCCGGCAGGCAACAGACGGCCGGTGACCCTGTAAGCATAGGAGATGGTGTCCACAATCCAATGCGACAGACGCTGTTTAGAGAGGGCACAACCTCTGTTATGACCCCCATAGCACACAAACAATTGGTCCGTTTGTCGCACAGGCGCAGTGGCGTTGATGTAAGCAGCCAGGGCCCATACAGGACACAACAACCGCGCCCCACAGTCGGCCGATGGGGGGGTCGAAACGAGCCAGATGAATCGGCCGGTTGAGATGGTTGCGTGGCAGCACCTTTGGCAGGAACGCAACGTTCGGCCAAAGAGTCACCCCTGAACCATCCGGCCCCCAACGCAGGCAGGACTCACTGACGGAGAGAGCATGCAGCTCGCAGACCCGCTTTGCTGACATGACAGCAAGGAGAAAGGCTGTCTTCATCGACAGCCACTTAAGATCAGCCTGGGCTAAAGACTCAAAGGGCGAGGAAGACAGGGCATCCAGCACCAGGGAGAGATCCCATGCTGGAACCCTGGGGGCCACCGGAGGCCGCAGCCTCAGTGCCCCCCTGAGAAAAGAGGATACCAACCGCTGGCACCCCACAGTGGAGAGGAGGACAGAGGAGGCCTGTGTCGGGAAAGGAAATCCGCCACCTGATTCTGGTTGCCGGACAGCCACACAGCCCGCAGGCTGGACAGATGGGGAGCGGCCCATGTAAACAGGCGCTGGGACACCCGCAACAGTTGCACCGACTTGGTGCCCCCCTGATGGTTGATCTGGGAGACAACAGCCTTGTTGTCTGACCGGACCAGCACATGTTTCCCCTGCAGGTGCGGTAAGAAGTGCCAGAGAGCCAGATGGACAGCCCGCAGCTCCAGCACATTGATGTGGTGTGTGCAGTCCTGGACAGACCACTGTCCCTGAGCCGGCCTGCCACGCCAGACCGCACCCCATCCTGAGCGGGATGCATCCGAAGTGACGGTCTCCCGAAAGGACGGGATAGCACCCATAGGCGCACCCCCCAGCAGGAACGCCCGGTCCCCCCAAGGCGCCAGGGCGCGAATGCACGTCTGCGACACTGCGATCAGTTTGCGCCTATGGAGCTTGGGGTCCAGGCAAAAGCCGTTCAGCCACATCTGGAGGGGGGCGCAATGACAACAGGCCAAAAGGAATGGCAGTGGGACGCGGCCGTCAGCTTGCCCAGCAACTGAAGAAACAGGACAAACGGCAGCCGCTTGCCTCTCCTGAAGAGGGGGGGGAGTTGGAGGATGTCGGCCACACGACGCTCTGACAGGTAGGCCCTCATGGCCACAGAGTCCAGGACCAGGCCTAGGTAGGCAGCCCGCTGGGTGGGGACCAAGCAACTCTTTGCCACATTGACCGTGAGGCCCAGCGGGGCCACATGTGTCAGAAGGCGGGCTGTATCCTGGATCACCTGGGCCCGGGAAGGTGCACATACCAGCCAATCGTCGAGGTATGGCAGCACCTTCATACCTCCAGCCTGTAACGGCGCCAGAGCCGCTGCCACGCACCGGGTAAAGACCCTGGGAGACAGGGAGAGCCCAAAGGGGAGCAACCTGAACTGATAGTGGCGGCCCTGAAAGGCAAACCACAGGAAGGGCTGATGATGAAAGTACGCGTCCTTCAGGTCGATGGACGTGAACCATTCGCCTTGCCGGGTCACGCGCATCACATCCGCTGAGGTCAACATATGGAACGGTAGAACCTTCAAGTACCTGTTTAGGCTGCATGGATCCAAGATGGGACGGAGTCCGCCGTCCTTCTTGCCGACAAGGAAGTAGGTTGAGTAGAATCCCCCGGGTTGAAGGAGGGGGTCCACCGGTGTGATGGCGCCCTTGTCCAGGAGGGTGGACAGCTCCTGGGCTAAGGCTTGGGCCCTGGCCGAGTCGTTGATGACCGTCATGTTGACCCGGCCGAAGGCTGGGGGCCGGCGTCGGAACTGCAATTCGTAACCCCGGGTCAAGGTGGCTACTACCCAGGGGTCTGGCGAGCAGGCAGCCCAGTGACTGAGCTGCTGCTGCGAAAAGCAGCCGACAACCGGCCCCGTGGCCCTTGCGCCGAGGCCCCCGGTCCCTGGAGGAGCCGGAAGTGCGGCGGCCAGGCTTAGGGTCCTGAGGCTTCCGAGGTGAGCGGCGCAGAGTGGAACGAAAATCACCTACGGACTTCCTCTCGTCCCGCCATTGGCGTTGGGCACCCCGGGGAGATGGTCGTGGAGGACCCTGAGGGGCAGATGGAAAAGTCCTCAAGCTGCTTCTGGAAATAGGTGCTCTTTTATGGAGGCTCGCAAGCCGCCGCCTGGTCTCATCAGCCTCAGCGGTGCGGTCCAGTGTGTCCAGAGCAGCAGAACCAAACAGCTCCCCAGGTTCTGCTAGCACCCGGCGAAGGACCCTGCGAGTCGCCTCTGTCAGAGCTGACTGTGCCAACCAGACATGACGGCGAGTGTGGACAAGTGTCGACATCAGTCGTCCCAGCTCCCTCGTCTGGTAGGCAAAAGTCTGCAGTGATACATCACAGATGTCGCGGACAGAGTCGTCCACCTGTGCATCCTGCAGGGAGGCCGAGAGAGCAAGGAGTAAGTGGGAGAGGGTGTTCCCCAAGCGGCCGACACGTACTGCTGTGTTGTAGGCCTTGCAGACGTAATCATCAGTGACCTTCCACTGGGCAGAAGGGCACTTAGGGTCAAACTTCATCGCCTCATCCGGAGCCACAATCAGGGCTGCGATTGGAGGCTCAACCGCCGGCATGTGGAGGAGTCCCACCGACTCGGCATCCTCCATGGCAGCCAAGGCCCGTTCATCTGACCCCGGCCTGGTGAGGGCTGAAGTGTCCCTCCAACAGGAGTGCAGCTCCTTCAGGAAGTCAGGAGAATGCGGCACCGTAACCTTCGCTGAGGGAGGGTTGCGCCTGTGAAATGCACTGGGAGCCTGCCCCTGACTCGGGGCATCGAGCTGCAGACGTGCCAGGGCTGCCCGGATGATCGCCCCCATGGAAGAGTCATCAGACCCCCGCCGAGAACTCTGGGCTGAGGAATGGGAGGAGCCTGCTGCCGTCAGAGGGGCCGGACTACCCTGTGAGTCCGGACTACCCTGTGAGTCCTCGACGAAGCTGCGATGGAGAGAGCATCGTCCAGTGGCAGCGGTGACTCCCGGGCCGGCACAACAGCGGGGGGTGGCACCCCACCAGCAGGCTGGAGACTCATGAGGAGCGCCTTCATTTGCTCCATATCAGCAGCAAAGCGGTCAACCGTGGAGGAGAGCTGGTCCTTGGCAACCGCCTTCCTCCTTTTCGCGGGAGCACCATCCCCGCCCCATGTGGCAGACCTCTTCTGCGCAGGGGCACCACAGAAGTCTGCCCTCTCCGACTGGAAGGAAGGGAGGCAGGCCAGAGGATCCAGTTGGGCCAGTCTGGCCAACCTCACGGACCGAGGCATGATACAGCAGTTCATGCAGGCTTTGTCAGTGAGCGTGACACTGCCGGGAGCGGAAGCGTCAACACAGTAGAAAAGACCACCTGACCAAGTTGGGAGAGGGGGCGGGCACGCAACCGTCACCAACAAGGCTATCAGCCTTCTTTCCTTTTTTTTTTTATTTTTTTTTTTTAAATATATATATATATATATATATATATATATATATATGGGCTATATATATATATATATATATATGTCTAACAAGCACAACTGAGCTGGGAGAGGGTAGCGGAAACACCACCGTCACCAACCACAGTTGGATCCTTCAACTTTGAAACTCAAACTGCAAAAAAAAAAACAGAAAACAGTTATCAGAATCCACTTACACTGACCTGCTCACACAGCCTTCAGTAGCTGCAGGCAATGCTGGAAGCGGGGGGCGGGGACGCCACCACACCGGCAAAGCCACAATACCAGAGCAGGGATAATTACATATAATCGTGCAACACGCTGGCCACAGCCCCTTGGAGGACAAGCGTCAGCCCGTTACTCCCACCACAGAGGCATGAGGCTGCACAGGGCCAGCAACACGTGAAATCAACAGCAAACAACTTACGTACACCTTGACGTGCGATTCGCTAGAAGAATGAAGGAACAGATCACCTGCTGACACCGGAAGATATAGCCTCCCGGAGTTCATGCAGGGGTCACGGGTGACGTTGTTGACATTCGTACTCGACATGCGCTAGTGCGGGCGGAGTTATCCAGTGCTTATGCACCGCCTCTGGCGGTCAGTAGGGACGAAATAGAACTACGGTGTCCGACACGAAAACGCCAAATCAGGAATGGGCTGATCTAGGTGCCAGTATTTGGTTTGTCCATTCTGGGCTACTGTAGAACAACAAACGACTCATTCTAAGCGCACAAAAACACAATGATTCTCATTTTCAGGTGAATATGAACTAATACAAACATAGTTCTGAATATTTAATTCCATTTTCTGCCAATATATCCACCTAAATCCTACAAACTGGACCTTTAAAGCACCAGTGTGGAGAAAAGGGAATGATTAGAGTGACCAATAACTACATACGGCATGTCATAATTGCATAAAAAGAGAATGATGAAAATTTAAAACTATTCTTTCATTTTATTGATTTGTCACATATAAAAATGCTCATGTCTTTAATCAGTGAAATATAATTATAAAAATAAGGCACTTGATCTTATTTAAAAATATAAAATTTGATAAAAGTGGTGTAGTTAATTTGATAAAAATGGCATTTCACAATTAAGTAAAAATGTGCTGACATTATACAAAAACATTAAAAACACACAGTAAAAAACAAAACAGACATCTACACATACAACATGATGTGTTCTGGACGTACGTCGTTCTTCAGTGTTGGCTCAGGTCTCCGTGGTTTACCCCTTCTCTGTCAAATGAAATTGAAAACTTTAGAGAAACCAGCAGCATGTTCAGTTTGTGCATACGCTACAGCTTTTTAATTTTAGGGAGGTTTTTATTCCTTACTTGTATGCTCCTGTGTGAAGGTGATGTAGGAGTACACCAGGCTGCCTGCAATGCTGTGGGTAACAAAGAAAGACAGAAAGACGGCATAATACGTCCACAGAGAAAACAACAGCCTTACAACAGCATAATTTAAACTACGTGTGTCTTACCTGATGTTTAGACCTATAAAGTTAGTCCATGTAAAAATGTAGTCTCCTCCAAACACCATTCCAACGTAGGTCACCAGGATATTCTGCAGGAGTCACAGACAGCATAACTGCACACGACTGCGTTCATGAATCTCATCAGTCAACAGAGCAGGAGCAGCGTGACCTGACGTACCTTGATACAGCCAACGATGGAGGTGGTGAGCGCTGAGTTGTACTGCGTGCTCAGCATGATGGAGTACATTAAAATGAAGCTGTGCAACACATCGAAGAGGAATTAGAGACAAGCAGCCATGTGGGATATTAACTATGAACATATGATGGATGTAGAGTTTACCCCATGACACAGGAGAGAACAAACTGTACGACAAACAGCTGATTAGACCATCCATTAAACTCCAGCCCCTGTACGCACACGCACACACACACACACACACACACACACACACACACACACACACACACACACAGGAGGTTCCCAACTCAAGTTACTGGACGCTACATTATAAACACATTAAAGGGTAGCTTTGTTTTTTTCAACCTGGACCCAATTTTCCCGTGTTTTTGTGTCTAAGTGAGTAACGGGAAAGACAATTCTTTAAACTGCTCCTGGACGTGTAAAAAATAGAGCAGACGCAGAAACTATTGCTGCAGATCACGAGCCAACCAGGGCAACTGACCCTTCGCTAAGTCCCGCCTCCGGGCGCAGACTGACCAATCATGATGTAGCATTGGGCCAGCCGAGACCAGGGTTCGACAATGACACAGCTTTAATGCAATCATTTCAGATTTCCTTCATTTTCAGGCTGGTTTTGTGGATTTGGAGCTAAATGTTGTGCCTGGGACACGTCGTGTATTAATGATACTCGTTACCTGGAGAGGTTGGAAAAGATATACGTTTCTTCCCTGTTCCAAAACCAAAATCAAACCCTGAAAAGTGTAGGGTTAGCTCGCTAGCTACTGAAGATATAGCCTACTGAATGTATACACATGAAGCAGGGAAACTTTGCTGATATTCAACCAGCTGTGTGTCATCGCAGTGTGTGCAGATAAACATTGTTTGACTTCCCCACACAGCTGGTTCAATATCAGCAAAGTTTCCCTTTATATTCATTGTCTCCTGTGGCGATCAGCAGTGATGTGGTGGTTCACTTTTACACTGTGATCTGTAGCCTATAGTTCGGCTTTAGCTTCTAACTATCTTTGTCTTTTTAACCTGTTGTTGCTGCTGAGTCAGTTTGACATCCTGGATATATCCTTCAAACACAGACTGTAGACCCCTCTGTCTGCTTCTCTCTGGAATCACTGCTTCATTTTCCCAAAAATATGATAATATTTCTTCAGGGAGTGCAGTTAGACACAAAAACATGGAAAAATGGGGTCCAGGTTGAAAAGTTACCCTTTAATATAAATATATAAAATAAACATGAATATATCTGTGTTGAAGTATTCCTCACCACTTGCAGGTCCCCTGAATAGTACGCGTACGCCACAGTGGGGAAAATCATGATTAAAGCATTGTAGTAGAGGAGCCCATATTTGCCCAGCTCCTGTGAAAACAACAGTGTACAGTACAATCCTTTCAGAAACGATGCAGCAAAGCAGCATCACATACAGGAGGTCATATGATCGGCAGCTCACCTTGGACTCAAGTTTCTGCTTCACATAAGCCCCGCTGGCCGCCGTCAGGACATTATTCAGCATTATGAATACGTACCCTACAAGGTCGAACGCTAAATCATCGCTACAGAACACAAAACACGTCAAAGAATGAGACACGTGAGCAGGATAATGTCAGTGTGCATGTGTGTGACCATCTCACCTGGCGGCAATAAAAGCACCGAAGATCATAGTGAACACTGTGATCTTAACCGACGCAGAGAAAGTCTTCCTGCGAGGAGAGGAAACAGGTTGCAGGTATTAAAATCAGTCACCTGCAGGTGCTGGTGCAGGAACAGTCTCGGTGCATTGTGCTTACTTCAGCAGGAGTCCCTCAAACACCATGGTGAGGAGAATACTGAACCTCCTCAGCACTGTGAACATGGGTAAACTAGAGGAAAGGAAAACATGATATATTTAGCTGTTTCATTTTAAGACAACTCAATGTAATGTTAATGAACAGAAGCTCTAACTTGAGTCGCTGCGTCCCAAACAGCCCTGATATCTGATTCCCCACGTACAGCAGAGGCAGCGGAAACATCTGGAAAGATACAAACAAAAGCTGTAGTTTTGATCTTCTTATTGTCGTGTGTCTCAGAGAGAACTACCTCACAGTCTCACCTTGTGTGGTATACTCAGATCCACGTCTGGAAACGAGATGACACCCAGCGCCTTCCCGGTCCTTAGAACTACGATCGTAGCCAACATCTGCGGAGTCATTGAGGCGAGGAGACAAAGTGTATGAGGGTCTGTTTAGATGAACAAGAAGTATCTGTGACCCAACTGAAGACGGACTTACCTGGCCGATTCCTACACATGTTGACGATGGAAATCTGTAGACAATGATATGAATGAGGAAAATGACTCGGTCATGTGAATATCCAAGTTCTCACCCTCTGGTCACAGACTCAGTAAAGGTAGTTGCGCAGTAATATCTAATGTTAACAAAAGTTTGCGAACAAATAAGCTTCTATTAGCTGTTTGTCATACCAATAAAACTGCAAGAATGAATCCATTAGTTTATTAGTTTGCCTTAATTTCAATCAAGATTAATAAAGTATTCACAGAAAATGAAGTAATAAAGTATCTATATCTAGCTATCTAGTTGAAAACTATCAAATAATAGCTTAAATAAATGAATAACAAATTGTGTAATGCATAAATCAATCAATCACAAATTAAATGAGACATGAAATATATAAATGTAAGATGTATTTGTGTGTTTATACATTTATTTACACAGTTGTTATTGCTAATTTTTCTTAAGTAAAAGGCCTGAGTTCGTCTTCCGCTACAGGTCTGGGTGCTTCTATGGAGGATGAATAAGTACTTAAGTATCAATACACAAATTGAATCAATATAGGACTAAATAAATATATATGGAAATAAATATATAAATGTATAAATAAATACAGGAAAATATGAATAAATTTGGAAATAAAAAATGAAATATATAAATAAATACGTTCATAAATAAATCTTGAAATGAATAGAAAACCAGAGTCAAAATTCTGATTCCAGCCTCTTAAATGTGAATATTTTCTGGTTTCTTTACTCTCTGACAGAACAATAAAAAAAAATCTTTGGGTTGTGGCATTTGACATTTGAGGACGTCACTTTTAGGACGTAAGGATGTTTGGAAACAATGATTTTCTGGAGGAAAAATACATAGTTTAGTTGGTGGCTTGTCAGACCCTGTAGGTGATCAGGTGTGTTTGGGCTCATGTGGCTTCAGTGTTTTAAAATGTCTAAACTGTCTGCTCTAAACAAACTGAGGAAGACAACTTAAAGGATGAAGAGAGTCTAACCCTGCTGACAGTTTATCTCCTCCATACTTCATATCCCTTCTGCTGTCACTGCTCTCATACAGGAGAGTGAAGCTTCCTCCTGACTGCTGCTCGTACTTTGCACCTTTACCTGTAGCTGCTGAGGACGCTTTTGTTGACGACAACGATGAGGAATGAGCTGACTCCGTAAAACGCCGCAGCCAACAGTTTCACGTACACCACGGAGCTGTCACCGGATGTGGCTGGGTTGGTTGTGGGAGATGCTCCTGCAGGTGACAACTTTCTGTCGCCGAGCTCAGGTCGACGCTTGTGGAGCTCTGCCATCGTTTACGTAGGGAGTGTTGGTGGAGTTCAAACGGAAGCCCACAAGTCTCACTGCGCATGCGCACAACAGTCTGCGATGACGGAAGCGGAAAGAAGTGAAACATCTTGATCCAAATACAAACTTTGAACATTAAGCAGTATTTAACCTTTTTACAGTCTATGAATTTAATCTACAAAATTCTACATTAAATCTACAATTACAAGCTTAAATTAATGAATAAATAATCCTACTGTATAGATCGATACTTGAAAATATATAATAAAATGCTTCAACAAAAGTATAAATGAATAATTATGTAATTTAATGCCTAATTTTCAACATAAATAAATATATAAAAAATTAAATAAGACATTAAATATATAAGGGCAAAATGTATTTACATATTTATTTACACAACTGTGTATTTATTCATTAGTAAATTTATAGATTAATTTATTTAAGCATATATTTATATACATACGACTTATAAATTATATACTTATATATGTATTTATATATTGTGTCTATGTATATTGTCTGAGCACTACACTGGAGGATGAAAAATGATTTCAGTGTCAATAAACGAATAAATGTATGAATAAATACAGGACTACATCAGTAAATATGGAAATAAATAAAATAAATACAGGAAAATATAAATAAATATGGAAGTTAAAAATCAAATGACTGAATGTGTAAATAAATATAGACAAATAAATAAATAAAGAATTTATTAAAGGAATAAATGGATACATAAATGTTGAAATGAATACGGAAATAAATGGAAAAGTACATAAATAAATAGATGTTGATGATTTAACAGGACATAAAAAAGTAAATATCCTCAAAACCATCTCTACACTACATTTATCAGTTTCTGTTTTTCTGTGTCTGTATGTTAACGCTGTCCTAACCTCTTCAATAATTCATTTATTCATGGTTTCATTTCTTTATTTTCATATTTATGATAGCTTATATATAACAGCTTCATCCCTCAGGCCGTAACACTATTGAACTCTGAGCTCTAATCTCATCACTCTGGTCTTTGTCACTTTATATTTCATGTTACTTTACCTTTGTTCAAACCAAACTGTTTGGACCCGTGATTGAACATATTCATGTACAGTCTTGCCAGGCATACATTTTACCACATCACATCACTTTTACATTTTGTGTATTCATGCAACTGTTTTAGGCCTATATCCCTCACTTCATATTTTATTAATGTTATTTTTTTTAACATGCACTACTTCATGTCCTTATAGTCAGTCTCTCTTTTCGTTTATAACAACAACAATACTATTACTACGACTACTACTTCTAATAATGATAATGATAATAATTATATAGATACACTTATTTGCATTGTTGTCTAATCCAAATTTATCAATGGCAACGACTGCTTTTGTAATTCGTGCTCATTTGACAAATAAATTCATAATAATAAATAAGTCATTAATATCCTTGAACCTTGATTTTTTTTAGCACATTTTTATTCGTGTATTTATATATTTATATATGCATTTATTACTATTTTTTTTTAATCGTGTATACATGCATTTAGATACTTATCTCTGTATTTATTGCTAAATGTATTTATACATGTATTTATATATTTATTTATCCATACATGTACTTTTATACATATTTATGTGTTAATTACTAAATTTATTTATTTATTTACACATTATATTTATATATGTATTTATTTATAAATGTATTTATATACGAATTTATGTAATAATTACTGAATTTATTTATTAATACTTATGTCATTTTCTGTCCTCCACATTCTTCTTCCACCACTAACTTATTTCACACAGTTATTTCCTACCGACACTTTCAATCGTTGCGCTCTTTCACCATTTTGGCCCTCCTCGCTGTCCGTAGTGGAAGCTGATTGGCCAGCTGTTTGTTGACATCCAATCACACCACGCAGCGGCTCGTGCACATAGGCTGACGTTGTACAGAGGAGTCGGACGATGGGCTGCACCGGTCAGAGAGCTTCATATCAGTTGCGTAAAACTGTATCTTGGTCCCGTTGTCAGCTCCAGAAACTCCGAGTTCCGGTCAGACATGAAGAGAGTTGTTCTTGTTACCGGCGCCAACAGGTGGGTCCATTAAAACTGCGTCACTGTCACGAGGATTAGACACTCGTTTGTCATGTTACAAACCTGTCACGAGCTTGTAAACACTAAAAATGTGTATTAATTTGGCTGCAGAGACATTGTAGCGTCACTGAGGGAGAGCATCTCTCCTGCTGAGAGATTAACTGCTTCAAATCTGTGATAATCTGACTGTAAAGCTTCCAGTTTGTAATAATGCCTCATATATGTGCATCAGACACATACAAATAATACATAGGCTACATAAACAATACAATTAAGACATCACAGAAAAGTAAAAAGCAACATGTACAGCAAAATATATTAGTCAGTCAGTATTTTAGGTTCTTATTATCCACGTGCATTGTGAAATTAACTTTGTTAGACTGCAAACAAATGTTTCTAATCTGCCTTTATTATTTCTTCTCCAATTTTACTAATAGATAAATAGTTCTCTGTATGAACCAGCTGCAGTAAATCAGTGTGATCACACAGTTTCTGAGGGGAGTTTGTGTTTGTCTGCCATCTGTCCCTCTCTGCAGCGGCATCGGCCTGGCACTGTGTGAGAGGCTGCTGACTGAGGACAGCCAGCTTCGCCTGTGTCTGGCCTGCAGGAACATGCAGAGGGCCGAGGCTGCCCGCTCTGCCCTCCTGACCTCTCACACCGATGCCCAGGTGGACTTACTGCACCTTGATGTGGGCTCTGTGCGGTCAGTGCTCACCGCTGCTCAGGAGGTCAAGGACAGGTACTGAGGATATGGTGACATCATGATGCTGTTGATATACCTGTTCTCACATGATCTATGAATATGAAATTGAGATTGATCAATGCACGTCTGTGTTTTTCCACAGGTACAACAGAATCGACTTTCTGTATCTAAATGCAGGAATCATGCCCAATCCACAGGTGGATGTCAAAGCTTTTTTCAAGGGTCTGTTCTCCAGGTAAAATCCTAAAGCCAGTTCCTCACTTGCTTTGCTTTGTGTCTTTACCAGCTGTGAGAGTGGGATGTGTGTTTTCACCTTGTAAGTCTGTGTGTGTGTCATCATGACAAAATGTGGTCCTGGAGACACCTGTTGTAGCAGGAACCACCACAGAAGCCATTTGGGTAATTTGCCAGGTGTATATAAGTCTGTCTGTGGACAGATTTTGTCAGCGTGATAGTGTCACAACTGCGCAAGACGCTATCCTGAAACTTTACAGGTGTAGAAGGGCTGTTCAACTATGGCAAATATCATAATCAAGATTATTTTGGTCAACAATGACATCACGTTTTATAACAGGATTAATCACTGGCTTTGGAAACATCACGTGTTTATTGAACTTTAAAAGATAAACTCTTTAACTGGGGGCTTTCTTGTATTTAAAACATAATTAAACTGTTTCATTGGTCTCAATTCTTATTGTTAAAGCAATTAAATACTGAGGTATTGAAAAATAATAAGACAAAGTCATGAGACTCCGACCTGTTGATCATTCCTGAACTGCAGCTTGCAGTCGTTTGTACAGTGCAGGCATAATGAACTGACTAAAATGCACAAGTGAAGGCACATTGTAGCATGGCTCAAGCACCACATGCTTTAATTTGGTATTCTCTAAGTATATGGGAGCAGTGTTTACAGCACTAGTTATTATTTTGGTACAGTTTGAATCTGCAGCAAGGATGCCTGAACGCTTTGGGGAGAAGGACTCGCCTTCCAGTCTGTTTTTGTCTCGTTCCACCACTTGACACCTTCAGGTGATGCCATTGTAAATGAAATGTTCGCAGCCATCCTGAGAACTCCACCTTGTATCGTAATAAGAGGTCAACAGGCTGCACCTACAGCAGTTACGGTGACAGGAGGTTATCAGAGGGTCTGAAAGGTCACTAAAAAAGTTCACAATGAAGGCTGAGTTGGAAGATAGGTGTGGTACAAGCAAGGGCACCAGAAGCAGTGGGGTAGGAAGTAGGGAAAGGTCCGTTGGCCCCCCCATTTATGCCCCTGGCCCACTTTTGTTTTAGGCGTCTTTAGTGGTGTAGTGGGAGTTGATGAGGTGGGTGTACTACTAGACAGATGGGTAGCTTTCTGAGAATGAAGTGGGTTTACTCTCCTGTATATTCTAGTGGCTTTTTCGGCTGATAGGTGGGTAAACTGTATACCTGCGTATACCCTCCACAACACCACTGAGCTTCTTGATGGCTGTGTACGAGTGCAGCCTGTCTATTGTCCGTGCTGTTATGTAATCTTGTACCCTGTCACTGCAGGAATGTCATCAACATGTTTGCAACAGCAGAGGGTCTTTTGACTCAACAGGACCGCCTCAACTCAGATGGTCTGCAGGAAGTTTTTGCCACCAACCTCTTCGGCCATTTCCTCCTGGTACACCACACACTGCACACATACATGTAGTCCTCAGTATATAGTATGATAATGCAGCTGGCAGATAGATTCTTTAAAACTCAAGCTATTAGGATTGATAATATGGGTAAAATCTGCTATCACTGTGTCCATGATGTTTTGTTGTGAAAGAAAGAAATATTGTAGCACAGTATATGTCATGAAAAAACAGTTGAGGAACCTGTTCTGTATTTGACTATGGCAGCGAGTTGTTTACCCAACAAATGACACTGATACAAAAGTCATGTCGCTGATGTCTCTAGTCTCTGTGGTCCAGATCAGGGAGCTGGAGCCTCTGCTGTGTTCGGCAGACCACACTTCCAGGATAGTGTGGACCTCCTCGAGTAACGCCCGCCGCTCCGCCTTCAGCATCGAGGACATGCAGCACAGAAATGGGACGGAGCCCTACAGTTCCTCCAAATACGCATCAGACATGCTGAGCGTGGCACTCAACAGACACAAGAACAGCCAGGTTTGTAAGCAGTGTCCTGTCCCCTGATTGTGTGGAGGGTTTGTCATAGTATGAAGGGTGTTGCTCCAAATCAGTTCCTGGGGAGTGGAAGTATGAAAAACTGTTGTGTGTATAAAATGTGGAGCGTCCTCTACAACTGTGACTTAATGCTTAGTATCTATCGGGGTTTGGCCGGTGTAAAGATTTTCAAACCGGTTTGATATTAAGCCAAAGACTGGACCAGGCCATTATGCCGAATTTCACCACTAGGTGTCGACCTTGACTCAGAAGCTGCTCCTGAGTTAAACATAATGACAATGTGTCCTAACAGCAAATGACCGAAACATGGAACCTTTCTGTCCGCACCGAATCCATTAAATGTGCACTCTTATTCCATGTAAACAAACTTCAGATCAGACGTGGAGACATCACCACTTAAAAGATGTGTAGGTAGCCTACTTGCTGTCCTTCTACATTTGTACTCTTGAAACAGAAATCTTTTTTTTATTGTGATATTCACTGGAAATGACTTAAAGTATAGCCAACAGCAAGTAGGTTGTTATTTTATTGATGGTCATTTATGAGAGACGTTCAGCTCTCTGGCGATCTACCTCCAGCTGTCTTCCACCTTATTTAGGTTTTTGTAGAGAAATAGGAAGTTATCATGTAGATAATTTCTCATTTTAACTTCATGAATCAGCTGTTCCACCTCTTGCGGTGCTTTCAAAGTGAGCATCAGGAATATAGAAACATATACTCATGGACGAAAGGCTCGTGCTTGTGACAGCGCACATTAAAGACAAGACATGAAACTGCTCACAACAAGGTCTGTGGATTATCTTCAGTAACCGGGTCATGATTCCTGGAAAGAGACATTGCTTTTTTTTGGCACTTTGAAGCTGAGTGCCATCTAGTTCCATTATATTGGAGAGAAGGCAGACATCTCTATGGCTGATATCTCCAACACTCTGCAACTCACACCAAAACAATCTAGATTGATAAATAGCAGGTGAGAGCAGTAATATGTATCTTTGATTTTGGGAGTGAACTGTCCCTTTAATCATTAATTTGTTATGTGGAATTGATGTTTTCTTCTCTTTGTGACAGGGGCTGTTCTCCTCTGTAATATGTCCTGGACTGGTGATGACTAATCTGACCTATGGTATCCTCCCCTCCTTCTTCTGGACCCTCATCATGCCCATCATGTGGCTGGTGAGTGATGATATTTTTTTCTGCTAATCTCTGTTAAACATGATTGCAGTTACGTACGAACTGTCTCATGGTATCATTATATCTTAACTTTTTGTGTTGAACAGATAAGGATCTTCACCAACACGTTCACACTCACACCGTACAACGGAGCAGAGGCGCTGGTATGCTGTCCACCTGTCCTGTTGCTGTCCATATGAACATACGTCACATTACATATTGTCAGTGAACATACTATAAACCTAAAGTCCTTCTCTGGCTTTTCACAGCACTGGTTGTTTCTTCAAAAGCCTGAGTCTCTGGATCTGAGAGCAAAATATCACAGTTTAACATCAGGACTTGGAACAAATTACACTCAGCCTCGACAGGTGAGTAACCAGAGACCACGGCTTCCACAGACATTATACTGCTCAAGCCTGCTCTGATAACCTGAATCTTAGCATTGCACTTGTTAAAATATTCATGAGAGAGACTGGGATCAGTTCAGATGCTTTTTATAGAATACCAAGCAGGAAACCTCAAAAAGTTTTAAAGGGGCTCTATGAGAAATTCAGAGTGTATGAGCTGTCTGGACACGATTTTTAAAATAGTGGTGGCTGAGCCGGCAGCTAGGGTTGCCACATTTGATTTGTGAAACACCAGGACATTTGACGTGCGACGCAGGACGTTAGATCATATTTGCAAATATAATATGTTAATAGTTGTAGGACTCCCTGTTGTCCCTCTTACCTCTCTTTGTCCTGACATACAGCCAATCTAATAACACACCATTTATAGATACAAGCTTCACGAACTACACCTGACCATTTACTGAAGTAATAAGAAAAGTTATTAGTGTAAGAGTAACATGAGTATGCTGGGTTTATACCTTGTCCATGATAAAAAAAAAAACAGGAGCGCATAATCTCCATTCAGTCTTTAATGGGTTAAAGGGACTGGTTGCTATGGACACAGATGTACAGACTGAGTACATCAGTAGCTGGAAAATAATTGATCACTGATAATAAAGCTGAAAAACGTACAGAAACCATATGTACCGTTTTGTCAAGTTGTTTCAGAGTGATTCAGGATTTTGATGCATGTGGTGATTTGTCAAAACTGACGTTCGACATCGTAATCATCCCAACAGCGTCACAAAATGCGAGAGTACCCGAACTGCGACATCCAATCAGGGGCTTTTAAAACAAAATAATCTCTGCACTCCCATGTGTCAGTTATAAAGTGTAAAGCTCTGACGGTACAGCAGGGAATAATACCGTAGCCACAAAATAATGTGAGATGACTGGATAGCCTCCCTAAGATAGTGACAGCCTGTGCAGCAGTTGCTAGGGACAAGGCAAACTTTCGTATGTCATATAGGCATTTGGCCGATCATTGCTGGGTTCTACTCTTTTTTTTACCTGTTTACAGACATGGGATTGGATGTCTGAAAGTAAAGAGGAAAAAACAGAATGTTAGTAGAAGAATCTGGTTTAAAACAAAAAACTCGGACAATTTGTGTTCCAGGAAAGACTAGTCATTTTCCGGATCAGTCGCCCAAAAAAGAGAACAATCGTGGAGCACCAGAATGTGTGATAACCCTACTTGCAGCTAGCAGCTAACGGTACTAACTCCATAAACAGCTAAACAACAGCAACAGTGCCCATTGTCTAACTAGTTAATTTTTCAGAATAAAAACAAAGACATGAAATATAAGAGGCTTTTCCTTTTAGTCCGGTGCTCCATTGACTCAATGAGCTTTAGCGCCGCTTTTCAAAGTGCTATCCATTTAGAGGTGTTGAAAATTTAATGTTTTGTGATGTAAGTCTCGCCTTTTATTTTATTTTCTGTTGGCTTTGCTGACAGGCAGTCGGCTAGCTACATTAGCAAGCTGAAACATAGTGCCCACTGCCCACCCTCTACTCTCCACTGGTTAGCTTACATTAGCCTTGGCTGCTCTGTACCGCACACCACCAGGAGCAGGTGGGAGCTAGCTAGCGGAAACGCTTATTTGGCAGTTACTGCTGCTGTAGAGACATGGTGGCCACCCTCCAGGTAGTGAGTAAGCAGCTTCATTTTGAGCAGCAAAACCTGTTTAGCATTGTTAACTATGTTAGCAACACCAGCTGCTAACGGTGCTAACAGAGCTAACAACATAGCTAACAATGCTAGAGGGGGTTTGTGGCTCAAAATTCACAGTGACACTGTTTGGTTAGGACAGCGTTACTAGCAGGAATTGCTGAATGAGCAACGTTGCTAGCTAGCTCCCACCAAAAGTGGATGGTGTGCAGTGCAGTAAAATTAAGAGAAGCAAAATTACCCTATCTACCTAATTATCCGTTGACATAGTGCTAAAAGCGCTAATGGTGTTACAAGGGGGGAACTTCACAACAATGCCTTCTTGACATTAGCGACTTCCTTCTCTGCTCAGGACGCCATTACTCCACTATATCTTTACGTAGCAGATAGAAGTTTGCTGCTGTACTGACGCTCTGAATGTCCCATACAGAACCTTTAAACCGGAAAATGTGATTGTTGTCTGCTTTTTTTACATGTAATAAATTGAGATTATCTGTGTTGTTGTTTCAGATGGACATCGATGAAAGAATGTCTGAAGTCTTCTATTCAAAACTTCTTGAACTTGAGAAGGCAGTCAGGAGGAAACTGAGTGAGGAAAGTGCTAAAAAGGAAGCTCATAAATAGTACCTCAACGACATAGAGTAGAAGTCTGTCTTTTGTAAGGGACGCTTTTGCTCTTGGGAAATGGACCATGTGCAGTTTGTGATGATGAGAATAAAAGTGCTCTTATCTTTTTCATTTATGCCAAATGTACCATTACACCATGTGTCTTTATTGTCTTTTCTACGTAAGCACTCTGACTTAATGTACTTTGTAGTATCTTAATATTATAGATATATATTTTATCTCTTGAAGGGTGGATCATTCACAAACCTGCCCTAAAATGTAGTAAGACAAAAACACTCATGAGGTGACCCTGCTGCGTTTTTATACTGAGTCCCAATGAGATCAGTAACCAGCAGGAGTCTCATCTTTTGCTGCTTCCTTGTAACGTAGACGCCACCGCCTGCTGCATCTTCACCTGATATCTGTATCAGGTTTCCTCTACAACAGGCTTCTTACCTCACAAACTTTAATTAGCTGTTCGTGTATAGTCTTGTTTCCTGAAGCCATTGAATGCCACCCACTGTCTTTTACCACAAAGCATAAATTATGATGCACAGTTAGCTGAAAGAATTGGTGTGTTAACTGCAGAGGTCTGTAACAGATCAAACAAAGTGTATGAATAAATCAGATGTTTGACAAAGCACAATATAATACAGCTCATCCTTTTTACAACCTCTTTTTCACAAGTTTTGTTTTACTGATATCCTCTCACTGAAATTTTACATGTAACTGCTTTGGGGTAGCAAAAAGCATCGCTAACTTTAGGTGTCCGGCTTTAGGTGTTGCCACACTGATATGCAAGCAGTGCCAGGGAGTAACTAGTTGCATTTAATTAAATTACAAAATAAATGTAATTGTAATCTGTTACAGTTTCTGAGAAAAAATATGTGATTAAATTACAGTTACTAATCAAAATGTTGGTGATTACAAAGGGTTACATCCAAATATATTCTTTTCGGTAAGACATTTATATATAGAGTATATCATTAATTCTGTTGTTTGCATCTTTCCACCATGTAGGAATGTCTTCCTTTCACATCCTATGTCCAGAAATGTTCTGCTTTTTTGACCAGTTTAAAACATTTGTTAGGAAAGCAACCAATGCAATAAGTTACTTTGATGAAGTTATTAAAAATTTCTTTCTTTCTATCCTTTTATGAAACCCTGATTTCCCTTTCTTGGGGAAAGACTTTAGAAGCAGTCACTCACTTGACCCTAAAGGTCCCACTCTGGCAAAAAAAGGTCCAACTGGATTAATAAAGTTCAGTCTTATCCTATAAAGAAAAGGGAAAGAAGAGAAGATGCACTTTAAAATATGCATCATAAGCCTCTTTAAAGCCATTTCAGAAAAAAACAGCAAAACAACTGAACCTTAATCAGGGAAATCTTCCAGGCTTTTAGTCAATGCTTTCATTCTAGCATTTAATCTTGAGCGCAGCAGCGCTCTCGTATGAGTTATGATCACAAACATCCACGTGTGCCTCAGGCCCGAATATTTCTTTAAATCAATTTCATCCATGACTCTTAAGAAAAGCCTCAAGTTACATGAAAATGTGCCTGAATTTATCTTCAGCCAGCGTGACAGCTTTGCCTGTACAGAGGCCAGACTTGTCAGATATGTTACCAGCAGCTGTTCCCCAGCGTGCCCCCGCTGGCCCTCAACACAGCATTTGCTGCTTTTTATAAACTGACAAATCCCACTTAATCTCATGATATGTGTGTCTGTAGCATCAGCGTAGTCGCGGCTGCACACACAAGGTACTACTGAGTTTTTATTAGCGATAACTGTGTAGTATCCACGTAGAGCTTTTCATATTGGTGTATGAGTTTAGAAATGTGTCAACTTGGAATATTTATTTAAATACACCCAAGCATATTATTCTCACATTAGGGACTGTTCTTTACTTATCAGAGAAAATTGTTTTTATTTTTTTATTTGGACCCATCCCAAAGCTACAAATATTTTCCTTGAACCTCTCTAAGTGACTGGCCAAAAATGCATGACCCTCCTTCCATCATAAATTATTTATTAGATTTTTTAAACTTTGATGATTTGAAGTTAAAAATTGAAGATGAAATCCTGGAACTGAAAATAGCCTCAGTTTTTTACTGTCATCGTTTATTTTTGGACTAATTTTAAATTAGAAATAGAATAAAATGATGCTATATTTTAATAAAATATAAGATCTGATTTTTTTTGTTTTTTTTCTGACAAGTGTTCCTAACACAAGATGTGTTCAACAACTGTCAGAAATGTGAAAACCCAATAAAAACATCTGAAACATCAATTTTTANTGGACTAATTTTAAATTAGAAATAGAATAAGATGATGCTATATTTTAATAAAATATAAGATCTGATTTTTTTGTTTTTTTTCTGACAAAAGTGTTCCTAACACAAGATGTGTCCAACAACTGTCAGAAATGTGAAAACCCAATAAAAACATCTGAAACATCAATTTTTAAAGAAACTTGTCTTCCAAAAATAATTTTAAAAAAATACATGCAAAATTTCCATGGCCCTCTCCTAAGCAAAAATAAAGCATTGGTCCCTCCCCAGTGCTTAAAAAAATATTTTATGTGCTCCATTTTTGCACCACCTCCTCTCCCCTCATAAACACCGAACAGTCCCTTATTATGTCTCGTTCCGTACATCCTCATGTCCTCTTTACACAGCAGAAGCTGGTGTATGTGACACTATTGAAGGCTGTCCTTTCATGTGACTTCCTCACGGAAATTAAAGCCCGGATTATTCAGGGAGGACGTGAGAGCACATCGTTACATAATGTAAATAAAAACATTGCAGCCACCGTGCGCTCAGATTGGTGCGAGCCGCGCGATGTCCCGGATGCTGCTCGCACCGGAAGAGAAGGGGCAGCTCTCCCAGCCATCTTGTGGCAGCATCCAGCGAATTGTTCGCATCAAGCCTCGTAGAATCGGAGGTGAATCCCGCTGAAGGGGCGCCATCATGCCCGGACAACTGCAAGAAGGCTTCGGCTGCGTCGTAACCAACCGGTTCGACCAGTTATTGGACGACGAGTCCGACCCGTTTGAGATCCTGAAAGCTGCCGAAAACAAGAAGAAGGAGGGGGCCGCCGCTGGCTCCACCAAGACCGCGGCTCAAGCCGCCAAGCAGCCGAAGAAGGAGTCACAGAAGGACAGAAAGAACCCGCTGCTGGATAAGAAGGAAGAGTCCCAGGCTCCGGTCCCACTGAAGAAAGAAGGTACAAACATCACCTCCTCTCTCGGTTATGTGCTGTGAATGTTTATTTCCATCTTTATCCTACCAACTGTCATGTGCATCTCCTGTTAGCTGCGTTAGCTGATGCTGCTCTGAAACACAGCGTGAGGTCAACCGGACACACTGAGGTTAGCTACACACCAAGAGGTGTACCTATGAAGCAGCTTAGATGAGCCCACCTGCGAGGGGCTGAGCAGAGCAGCGAGCCTGTGTCGCAGATGGTTTCCAGCAGGCAGCATCCTGTAGGAAGGTGTAGTGTAGGGTTACTGTCTGCTGCTGCTGCTGCTGCTGGAGGAGGAGGAGGAGGATGCTTCATGCACTGGCTACGCAGCTCCGTTATGCGCAAAATTCACCTGCGTGCTGTGGGAAACTAGACACACGGCTCTTTGTTTGGATTGGTGAGCTTATGTTTTAAAGCTTTTTGATTTTAAAAATTGAGTTCACCAGCAGCTGCAGCTAGTTAATGGTGAGAGGGGCCCAGTGTCAGCCAGTATTGTTACCAGTGAGCAGTGAAACTAAGTGCAGGGTGCTGCTGTTAAAGCTGCTGACAGGAGCTTTGCATCACAGTATGCACTTTACTGCACATCATCAACATGCACTAATAACCACACTAAGGAGGTGTTACACAAACAGATATGAGGTTTGACTCCATGTGTGTGCTCCTCTCCTTGTCAGGTATCAGGCGAGTGGGCCGACGACCAGACCAGCAGGGCCAGCCTGGTTCCCAGCATCAGGGTGGGCAGGGCGAAGGGCGACTTGGAGACAAGAGGCCTGACCGGAGACCTCCCCGCGAGCGCCGCTTCGAGAAGCCTGCCGAAGACAAGCCCGAGGGAGGTGGAGAGTTCTCCGCAGACAAGTGGGTAGCTGTGGTAACTGATGAAGAGCATATTTAAACATGCTGATAAGCTCAAGGCTGTCTGGTACCATCACAGGATGGTTGTGGGGGTGTATGCATGGAAGATTAGGATTTGATATTATAGTAGCTCACTTACCTCAGTATCACTACACAGCCTTGTGTGGATGTGTTTGTGAAACTTTGTACTGTCACTGACATTAGGAACGGATATGCATGTGTGTCACATGAGCTTGTAAAGATAAGATAAGTGCTGGTCACACCTCGGCTGAGAAATTTTGGGCTGATGCAACTGTTGTTTTTTTTGTTGTCGTTTGTTTTGTTTTTGTTATTTATCCCCCCTTTGTGCCAGGGAAACAAAGAAATCTTAGTGATAGAAAATAACTTAAATAATTCAGCCTTTCATTACACTCTCTTTGAATGGGCACAAATTCAACCGTGCACATTTATGAAACAACTTTAAATATGACCTTTAACATGAAAAACGTATTTTAATTTATTACATTTGAACACATCGTGCTATCATTGTAATTTATCTTCCTCTGCGACTCATTTTTACTGAATAGAGCTTGAACGCATCATGTTGAAACTCAGTAAAGCCTCCGTTAGCTGTTACTTCTGGCCACCGGCTGCTAGCGGCTAACGTTAACTAGCTCCTGCCGACTTATTTTTTTATTTTGTATTTAATTATTATTTATAATTTTCAACTCTTGGCCTTAGTTGGGCTTTTATAGTTTTTAATAGACATAGAATGTTATTAGAAATATACAGTTTAAAACATCATAAAACCCCTGTACACTATAAACACAATACACATCCCACTTTACACGTACCACAATACATGTACTATATTAGATACCACAATACACTTTAACACTTACACTAATACCCCTTAAAAGTTTGAGTGCACATAGCTGAACGGAATTGATGTTTACAATGAAGCGTTATTGTCTGTGGGACGATGTTAGTCTCGAGCCTTGCTTTTAGCGTGCAAAATTGACATGACACAACAGGAAAACATCGGCTACTACCATCGGTGAATGCCATCTTATTTGCCAATAGGTGATGGCAGTCAACAGGGTGAATATCATCCGATACCCAACTGATAAGGTCGTCCTAACACTTTTTTAAATAATATTTTGGTGTGTGTTTCTGTCCGTCAGGCCTTCTGGAGACAGGCCCCCGAGAGGGCGTGGTGGCGGCCGGGGTGGGCGTGGTGGAAGAGGACGGGGCATGGGCAGAGGAGAAGGCTTTGACTCCCGTGGGAAACGAGACTTCGACAGACACAGCGGCAGTGACAAATCGTGAGTCAGACCTCGACTGAGACCTCAGCAGACCAGCGAATGTATAAATAGAAATGAGCACTCACCAAAGCATCCCATTGTTGAATCTGTATTTATTATCAAGAGGCACCTTCTCAAGCTCTTTAACTCTTCAAGGCTTTAACTGCCAAAGGACGCCAGAACCAGGCGTTAGTGTTTGTGTTTGTTTGTAACCAAAGCCAGACTGACCTAAAAAAAAAAATCAATTAGCAGTTATACTGTATACAGTTATACTTTACACTGAATAACAGTCTGACCCAATGACATCTCTAGAAAGTGTTTCTTAATGACATCTCAGTTAAGCTGCTTTTGACCCGAGGTCATGGGTTGTTGTTGTTGGGTGTAGAATTACTGTTCATTGTGGGCTGTAAGTATTTTTAGGCTGTGCACATAAGTGTGTTTATGTGTGTGTGTTTTCCTTTCTGTTTGCTCCAGCAATCAGAAAACTGAGGAGAAGCGCAGTGGCAGCGGCTCGCACAACTGGGGCACCGTGAAGGATGAAGTGAGGTGAGTGTTCAAGAGCAGACACATGGCCTGTTTATCTGAGCGTTACTGTCTGCGGGATAATGATGCACATCTGATGTCTGTACAGTCTTTGTGTACTGCGTGTGGTCTTTGTGATGTGGCTCTATTTTTGTGTTAAGATAAAGAAGTGCTCTAGTTTTAATGGAACATTTTACACAATAGTGTCCAATAGGCCTGTCTCAATGATTATATTATCGACTTATTGTACGCTATACAGACATGACCTTGATCATTTTGCTGACCTCGATATTGCCCATTGTGTTTGCTTCAATCACGAGTCAGAAAAATGATGGTAATCTATTGACTGGCTGGTAGATTTTGGAATCCACCAGCCACAGTAGCAGGTGGACAAAAATGTTAATTTCCAACCCTGGAACATTTTCGCCAACATGTTACCAGAATGAAAAGCAGAGTTTTCCCGACCATTTAAGACTCCACCCCTGCCTACTTGCGTGAGCCTGAAGAAAAATCTAACAACACATCAAAGATGACACAGCGTAGCTTACCGGTAGCCTGCAGCTGCGCTTTTAGGACACATTCACACCAGGATAGTCCGGGGGACTCGGGTTGATTAGGCGGGGAATGCCAAAAAAAGTTTACACCTTAATTTAGTTTGGTTCACTTTCACACTGCACTTTTTAAAGTGGACCAAACAGCCTGGACAACGTCACGCAATTACAACAGCTGCTCGTTTGGGAGCGGTACTGCCTGAAACGACCGCTGACCAAGAAGAAGAAAAGCATGAGGAAGAAGAAAACCTGGCTCATCGATTGGCCAGAGTCTAAAACGGAAATCCATCCCCTTCTTTGGTTTGCTGGATAGTCCATTTGCATTTCCCACTGTAAGCGAACTGCACCAGGGTTCACTTGCAAGTGAACCAGGACCCCCAGTTTTCAAGCGGACCAGGGTTCGTTTAAAGCGGACCAAATAGCGCCAGTGTGAATGTGTCCTTGGAGTGAAATAGGCACGTTTCTGATAGTTGTTGGCTTGCCAACCTCTGGCCACAAGCCATGAAGTCCGTTGTTTGTAGTTCCAACAACTTCATCCTCCACTCCGGCAAAACGTCAGTCTCCCAGGCCTTCTTCGAGCTTCACTAAGCTTGTCTTTGAGTTGCAAGAGGCATCACTTGGTTTTGTTTTTGTTTGCCAACTTTTGTATTAAAGGTCCAGTGTGTAGGATTTAGTGCCATCTAGTGGTGAGGCTGCAGAACTGAAACGTATCCCTTGTGCCAAGCGTGTAGGAGAACTACAGTGGCTGATACAAAAACACAAAGGGCCCTATCTAGAGCCGGTGTTTGTTTTGTTCATTCTAGGCTACTGTAAAACAACATAGTAGTGGAACCGCTCTGTATGTCGATATGAAGGGCTCATTCTCAGGTAGCAAAAGCACAGTGGTTCTTATTTTAAAGTGATTATAAATGAAAACAAAGCTATGAATATTACTTTTAAAGTTCATTGCTCTTTGAAAGGGTGTACTTATATTATTATGCTGTTATATTTTTATTATATCGGTGGCACAAAATGGCCTCAAAATGACAATAATACTCTTTATTGCAATAATTCTGGGACAAAATAACATCCAACAGAAGTATTATTGGATATTGTTATCCAGGCCTAGTGTCAGGATCATACCGTGCTTTAAAGGTTATGGAACACACACCAAGAGAACAATGCAGATGTGTTCACTCTGAAATGTTTACATATCAGTTTTGTAATAACATTAGATAAAATGAATGCAGCACAGTGTAGAGCGTGCTGGTGTACGTACATTTGTGAGCTATCTTGGAAAGGTGGCATTAAGAGATAGTCTTTCAGCTGGAGGAAATGTATCAGTATTGACAAGGTGGCTGTGTGTCTTTGTTCCCAGTGAGGCTGAACAGACTGCTGCTCCAGAGACGACCCCAGAGGGAGAGGAAAATGCACCCGCCGGCTCTGAGAACAAGTGAGTATCCATTTCCTGTCAGGTTTCAGGTGGATGTTCAGTTTATGGATCTCATCTGCTTAACAACTCCAGAAAAGGTTGCGTTAAGCTACAGAGTAAAATGTCATCACACTGGTGTTTACCTATTATGCACTGTCAATTTATGTCCAGTTTAAGTGTTTGTTTTTGCCACTGATAGGCTCAGATTATTATTCTAAGTGTCTGACAACCTTATGGAAAGGATCCCTGCAGAGATAGACCTTTTTGTTAAAGAGTAAGATCATTTTTGTTTAACCAGAAACAGCTACAAAGTCGCCATCTTCTAACCCACCAGACTCCATTTAAATAGTAATTTAAGCATGCATAAAGCCAGAATATTTTCCACATCTAACTGGGCGAATTAAGGGTTTATTTCAACCAACTAGAGGTGACAATTGTTGGAACAGTGAGAAGACAAAGCAAGACAGTTTTTGTGAATTTTACTTTGGTTCTGTTGACTTTAGATGAAGTGTGTTTTACGATGATAAAATTACCATTTATTTAAATGGAGTCTGGTGGTTTTGACAATAGCGATTTTGGGGCTGTTTCAGGTTAAAGAAAAAGGATCCTATTCTTTAACAAAAAGGTCTATCTCCGTCGGGATCCTTTCCACAATGTTGTCAGACACTTACAATAACAATCTGAGCCTGTCAGTGACAAAACCAAAGCACTTTTAGCGGACGTGAATTGACGTTGCATAATTGAATGCAGGGATTACATTGCAGCCTGTTTCGCCGCTGCTGGCTGCAGCGCTCTCATGGAATACTAGACTAACTTTTGAAAATTGTTTGGATTGGTCACTTAGACTCAAAAACACAGGGAAACCTGGACCCTGCAGGTTGGAAAATAGCGACGTTACCCTTTTGACTTTAGAGTGTAGTTTAATAACTTACAGAAGAGAACAGCAAACATTTAACTGTTTAAACATGGCTGGGTTCAGAATATATATATTGTGAATGAAAAAAGAATATATTAAATAATTCCTCATTTTTAGAGAATAACGTTAAGTTCACTTCCAGCACTTTAACCTAAAGAACTGCCAGGCTGTGTAAAACAATGCTGGTGTTCATTAAGATGAGACAGCAGGTTACTGCGGGCAGAATAGCCAGAGCGCCGCATCCCTGCAAGTTTGTGTTCTGCCTGCTCAACAGGTGTTTGATAAATTGATCATGCCGTCCCCGTGTTGACTCCAGTGAAAAATACCTTAAAGTCTGTTTCATTGCCTCCTCTGTGGGCTCAATCTGAAGTTACGCTCCTGTCCATTCTGTGTGTGTCGACGATAATGTTGCCCTCCTGCAAACAGGCAGTGACAGAGCAGAGAGGAGAAGAGAGGCAGCAGACTATTGTCCTGTTTGTTTCTGCTGTGTGTTAAGCTGTTGAATCGGTCTATATCGAGTGAAAGTAGCCAAAGCTTATCATCATCAACATAAATTTGATCGTGTTCCCAGCTGATATTGTTTTATCGGCCAGCGCTAACAAACGCTATCTCTGCATGTGCGTTTTCATCACAAAGCTTTAGCACAAATGGGATCAACATTGTCTGTGACCTTTTGGCCTCAGGATTAGAGAGCATGTATAGAGCTAAGAGGATTGGCAGTTGGAGGTTCCAGGTCCTACATTGTTGTTGTTGTGTGCTGGCTTTCCAGGGAGAACGAGGTCGAAGAAGTTAAAAACGAAGGCCCCAAAGAGATGACCCTGGACGAGTGGAAGGCCATGCAGGACAAGGAGCGCACCAAGGTGGAGTTCAACATCCGCAAGCCCAACGAAGGAGCAGACAGCCAGTGGAAGAAAGGCTACGTGCTGCACAAGTCCAAGAGTGAAGATGTGAGTGTGGTGATTTATGATATGAAAAGGAATAGAAACCTTTAATCTCCTGCAGCTGTTTACACCTGCTCTGTGCAGACCCAGGTTTCAGCTTCATCACACATAGATCAGCTGTTGGTCTTTTTCCCCCTTGGTGTGGGAACCTACCCTTAGACCTGGATTTTAACCAGGCAAAAATAATATAATGTGGCTTTTAAACAATTCATTTCATTCTTGTTAACTATAACACAAATTCAAACAACCTTTATCATAATATTCTTTTACATGAAAAACATTTGAAGAAATAACTGCATCAAAGTCTTTTTTATGATATATAATTTATCATAATTCCCTCTGTAACATCTATTTTAAATTGCTGTGAAAAAAATTAACACATTTCTCCTTCAAACGGCTTCGACTTCTGTGTAGCACGTACAAACTTAGTTTCAGATGCATATCCTCCTGTGTGTCGCCAGCTCATCTGACACGGTGTTAATGAAAAACCCTCTGTTGTGTTTGAATTTCAGAGGCCTGTTGGTGCTTTGATCGACGCCGCAGAGACAGAAGCAGAGCCAGCCACTCTGTACAACAAGGTGCCCGCAGCTTTCACACTGATCTCTCATCCACACAGGAAATGAAAACTTTCACTGGTAACAGTCTGTATTAAACCACCTGTTAGGAAATGGTGAGTGGTTTAAGTCCACTACCTCCTCCCTGCCATAGTCCCATTTTTGTCCTTTTTTAGGGGGGGCAGTCAGTCAGTCAGTCAGTCAGTCAGTCAGTCAGTCAGTCAGTCAGTCAGTCAGTCAGTCAGTATACCCACGAAAGCCATATGTCCTCTGAATGCTTGAAGTCTCTAGTTCGTAGCTGTAAAGTTTCATGAAGCTGTGATTATCTCAGAGGTCATAATAGGTCATTTTATACAGTGAGGTCAGGTTTCAAAAACATGGTCTCACTTCAGTGAAATGACTACTGTTGAGTCTAACGTCATCGTACAAATAAGGGTGCTTTCACACCTGCCCTGTTTGGTTCGGTTCAGTCATAGTCATGTTCATTTGCCCCTTAAGTGCTGTTCATTTAGGCAGGTATGAACACAGCAATAACACTCAGGTGTGCACCAAAACAACTGGACTGAGACCTTCTTGAAGAGGTGGTCTCAGCTGGTTACAACGAACTCTGGTGCGGTTCGTTTGTGGTGAGAACGTGTTCTGACCTGGATCTGAACCAACTGCAGTCACATGACACATTGTTTGGGTTAAACATGAGCATGTTACAGTCCTGGAGGATTATTAATGTGCGCCTCCTCCTGTACTGCCTTAATATGCACATTCAGCACATCTTGCAAGTGTACTCTTCTTCAACGTTTTGTTTACTTCCTGGATTTTTCCCGCATGGAAATTCTGACCAATCAAGAGCAGCTTTCTCACACAAGGCATTTGATCTGGTCAGCTTGTAAATGCTGCTGTGAGAACATGAACCACCTCTAGGCAATTACACAACTTTGTATCAATATTAGTCCCTGATTCAGACCAAAGCAACTCTAGGTCTGAAAGCACCCTAACATTGGGCTCATTTAATCCACAAGAGTCTCACCTTTCCAGTCACACCTAATTTATGCTATTCAGTAACTGTTTATGGAGTCGTGGCTATCCATAGAACCCATTTTCATTCAGATATTTTGAGGTGAGAGGTCAAGGGACCCTTTTGAAAATGGCCATGCCAGTTTTTCCCCTGCCACAATTTAGCCTGATTTCTGAGCGTTATTTAACCCCCGACTCGAGAAGCTGGCATGACATGGACAATTGGTTCTCTAGTTTGCTATGATACCAGTATCTTACTCTAGTTTTAAAGCTCAACTCACCACAGCCTCTGAAAGAGCGTAGGGTCAGCTTAGGACGCTGGCGTCCTTGTGAAGTGGAAGAAGTTTAAGACAAACCTCTCAGTACAGAGTGCAGTTAATGTCTAACAAACTGTCACCTGTTTTTAGCAGCCTGGCGCCCCTGATGAGTCCAGCGACCACCACTTCCGCAAACCAGCCAACGACATCACATCTCAGCTGGAGATCAACTTTGGCGACCTGGGCCGCCCTGGCCGCGGGCGTGGGGGTGCTCGTGGAGGCAGGGGAGGCCGCGGCGGTGGTGGGGGAGGCAGCAGGACGGCACGCGGGGGAGGACGGTCCGAAAAGGTAACAATGAAAGCTGTTGTAGTTGCTACCAACAAAGGTTTAGTGTCCCTCACAGAGGATTTAGCTCAGTGACTGTGAACAGGCTGTAAAACCACTGACTTGGAAAACCTGCTGTGGAACCACTACGGCCCTGAAATAACAGAGCAGTGACAGTATGCCCCGTGATGCGAGACTCACAGAGTGACCTCATGTCAGTGCTCAGGTGGATTTGTGGAGTGATAGTGTGTCATTACAGTTTAACGTAAGTCACAAATAATAGTATTTAACTGCTGGTTATTGAAAACTTGTTTTAAATATTCTTTATTCTACAGCTGCAACTAACAATTACATTCATTATCAATCAATATGACAGTTATTTTCTCAGTGTGTGGTTTCTAAAATGTTGGAAAATAATGATCCTCACAGTTTTCTAAAGCCTAACCTGGTATATTAAATATTCTTGCTCTCCTTTCATCTAAAAATAATGCCCTAATTAGTTTTAAAATGTCTAAAATCAGTCTTTCAAGTCTAAAAAATACTAAAACATGGGAAGTAGGATTTTATGAATTGTTTTTTTTTCTGACTTTGCATTGTAAAATTTGAAATAATTGGTAGCTTTAAAAAGATATCTCCAAAAAGTCATGTTTTTAGTGACAATAAATATATGGTTAAATATTTAATATTTCGGTTCATGTTTTTTTTCCTTTTCTCTTTAATTTTTTCTTAAAACTGGTCTTAAATTTTATTCTGAGTGGCAATAAAAAAGTCCAAATCCAAAGAAACTTAACTTACAATCATAGAAAACTAAGAAAAAGAGCAAAAATCAAAATTATTTTTTGCCTAAAAAATTACTTAAACAACTACCAAAATTGTTGCAGACAAATTTCTGGTCATTTAATTAATCAATTTACAGTTTCAGCTCTACTTAAATCCGATATTTACGGATTTGACTAATATTTTTATCAGTTTTGGGAGATCTTGTACTGCTCCTTTTCTGTTTTAACAATGATAAATTAAAAATGAGTTTTGTAGGAAAGCATGTTTAAGTTCCAAAGAGAAAGTAATCAGTCAATATTATAATGATACATGTAAGTAAGGTATTAAAAGCAAAAAATGTGTGATGTGATTCATTATAATCTCCGCCAGCCGTGTGTGTATCTGTCTGTCCGCAGCTTATCTCACTAACTACTGGGCCAATCAGCCTAATATTTTTTGTGCACATTTATGACTGTATGCTTAATGACCTCACTTGGTTGCAGTGATTCACAGTTGTTGAAAAACCCGCTTAATTGACTGTTTTAAACGGTCATTGACTGCTGATTTCTTGCCAGTTGGGCCTGTAAGTGATGGACAAAATCACAGAGAAAAAAGCATGAATCACCAACTAGCAGTGATGAGTACACAGCTTTCCCACTTGTGAAAAGACCATCTTTCCAACAGTGTATTTTGCATTACAGTGAAGTGATGTAATCTGTAAACTATACCAGACTGTCCTAAGCTGTTCTATTATTTGCTTTCACCCACTTAGTCATGATACACACTGGACACACAGCCTTCTCTGTACTCTGTGTTCTACACCCACACGCCTCCAGACACACCTGGTGGAGATCTGCTCTCTCCTAAGTAGGGATGCACTGATCTTTAAAAAAACAATTGGGTTGATAGCCTCCCACAGTCCAAACACACGCACATTAATTGGTGTCTCTAAATTGGCTGTAGGTCAGCAAAGCAATGTTTAGTCCGTAAATCGTCTCTAGGGGGCGCCCAGTAGCTCACTTGGTAGAGCAGGTACCCCATGTACAAAGGCCCTGTTCTTGAGGGGTCCCCTTCAGGCCGCCCTGAACATTTGCACCTCCATCCTGGCTACCCATGTGCGGCCAATAAATCTGTGCATCCCTACTTATGAGTGTAGTTTTCTAGTGTGAAAATATTGATCATAGCTCCCTTAACCTTGACCTGTTTGTTGTGTGTCTGTCCCCTCAGGCTAGTGGTGTGTCAGTCCCCAACGTGGATGATCCTGAGGCCTTCCCAGCTCTGGCCTAAAGGCTCCTTTTCCACCACCAGCCCACCCATCAGCCCTTCCGGGGCCCCTCCTCTACGAGGCTTGCATGCTTACCACATCTTCAAGTATATAAGAAAACAGAGAAAAAAAAAAAAAAGATTTTAAATGACAAAAGAAAGACTGTCATCCCATACCACTCACACCACCAGAGGACTAAAATTTTACCTGTTTTAAAGGAGAACAAAAGACAAAAAAAAAGGCGGGAAAAGGACCTCTTGTTACACTGAAGTTTTGTATTTAGGAACATGAAAGCAGGGATGTTTTCATACTTTTTTTTTTTTTTCTTTTTTTTTCAGAGATTATGCATACTTCATTGATATTTTTTTTGTGCTGCTTGAAATTATGCATTTCTGCGGTTAGGTTGAAGTGTGTGTATCTCTCCCCCCCTGAAGCTTTTGTGCTTTCCTCCTCCCCCTCATGACTTCAGCTCAGTATTATGGGGTCATCTTAGAAAAGACTTTGTACTGGAGTTTTCCTCCCAGTAATACACACTGATGTGGTAGCACTACACTACATAGGATACTCGTACTAGATATCTGAAGTATGGCTTAACATGCATTTAAAGTGTAATTACTCTGCTCCTGACTACCCATCCTCTTTTTGCAAGGCACAAATTCTGGATGGGTGATCAGGCAAAGTGACTTCCTACTAAAGCTCGATATTTTTCTGCTTGTCGTGCAGTGAAAGTAAATGCCTCTTTTCCTTTATCTTTTCTTTTCTTTTCTTTTTTTTTTAAATAGCTTGCCTTTTTTTGGTGGACCAGTGGTTAGTGATGCTTTGTATCCCGTGATCCAGATGTGCTACCTGTGTTTTCAGGGTGTCCCAGGGCCCAATGTGTATATCTTTAGGCTGGTCCTCGTAGGTCATACAGACTGTGCTACTCGTTTCTTCAGGACCACTAAGCAAATATTGTATTTTTTTGCTAAGGATACGTGTGTGCGAGTGTGAGTGTGTGCGAGTGTGAGTGTGTGTGCGCGTGTGTGTGAGTGCGCAACAAAGTGTGAGACTGAATGTGTGAATCTGACAGCTAGTTACTTAGAATTTAAGTATTCCTCTGCTCTGAACTTGGCACTCTCAAAAGTTCTCACCTGAAGTAGTTGATACTGTCTTTTAAGATGTGATTGTTGAAATCTAGGTGAGGACGGTAGGTAGACCGTGGACATATCTTGCTCTTAGAGAATCTCCAATGTCTTTCAGATCTCGAAGCACTTGGTTTTATCAGCACCAGTCCTCTTTGACGATTGTTCCCCCCTTCCTCTTCTGTAAACCATATTTGCTGGTTTTGTTTTTTTTAATTTTTATTTTGTCAGTGCAGCAGCACCAATGCATAATTTGTCTGAAAGAAATGTCGGCTGTCATCGTGGAACAATCACGAGCTACAGAATGTAATGTAAGCTAATGGTGCTTTCAGCCACCTGTGTCAGCGTTCCCAGCGAGCGTTTTCTTTTAATGAAGCGGGTATATTTCAGTTGGGGGGTGGGGCGGGGTGGTGGGTGGGGGGACGTTATGAACATTTACGATGGAGTGAATTTAAAGCTTTACATGCTGTGTTCTGCAAAGACTTGCTGGCGATGCACTGATACAGACGGCTGGAGCGGTTTTCTTGTAGGACTGTTTGAGCCACATGACGGTGAAAGTTTCTCTGCAAACATCCCTGTTCTAATAAATTGCTTTAGAGGTGTTACATGTACTCTGCCAATGGCTGTTGGGTTGTTTAAAATCAGAACTGTGATTTTAAAGGTGTAAACAAATGTGCTTTTGACTCTTCATTGCTCGAAGGATATTGACGTTATGATGATGTGCTTTTCCATAGTCATCCGATATACATTTTAGAGCGATCCAGGCAATCCAGAAGGTTTCGATTTACACCTAGTTGCCAGTTTAGGTACATCTAATGCCTACTGTACACTCAGACGTTGAAGAGACCTAAAAGACTGAAGTCTGACACCTTCTCACAGCTATCGACTGAGTTTTTAGTCTCACACTGTTAGATTTTGCAGGGTCACTAGTGGCACAACCAGATTCCTTTTGAGATCATTTCCCATCCTGCTCTTGGAACGCCAAACGCCCTTGAGAAATGTGACTAACTGTTCCTAACATGTCTGCAAAAACAAACTCTAGGAACAGGAGATAAAGACGTGTCGACAGTATTCCTGTTAATTCAGCATCATTGTAACCTATAAAGATAAACTGTGCATACAAACTACAAACGTTAGATGTTGTCTCCTCATCTTGCTGCCAGCCTCTGTTGGTTAGCTGTGCTATTTTTGTGCGAGGAGACCGTGGGAATGAGAGGTGAACTGTTTCAACAATTAAGATTTCTCCCTAAAATAAGTGCTGGTTGGTGAAACAGTTACACCAGATTAAACACAGACTTGTTCACTCCCCAGCTCCACCAGTTTCTCCTCCTTTTCCACAGTCTAAGGCAGAGGTCGGCAACCTTTACTTTCATTTGTGGCCAAAATCTTGAGCCACGAAACATATGAGTCTCATGATAAAGGTAATACAGCCTTTAAAGTTGAATTTAGCCTATCAACATTACTAATAGATCTAAATGAGCATTCATTAATATGTTAAACACAAGGTGGCTATTGTGCAGTGGGCTATTTTTGACTTTGCAGCATTGCCAATATTGGCAAACAAATTTGTCCACGCACTATTAAATTCTCTATTTTCCCCTGACGCTTTCCCTTTTTGGATTCGGCATCCACAGCTAGCCCAGTTAGGGAGACTCAAGACTACTGTAGCCATCGCTGGTGATTTTTTTTTTTAGTGGAAAAGGCGCCAGGCCACAGACGTATGACACATTTTAATTGATGAAATGTTAAAACATTTTATGATTTGGTGTGTTGGCTACGTAATTTTACAGTTGAAGAATGCAAGAATCACTTTTAGGCCTTCAACAATAAATGAAAATTTAAATGTCATTTACATATAATTTTCTGTCAAAGCCACTGGAGAGCGACTAAGGAGATGCATGCGGCTCAGGAGCTGCAGGTTGCCTCCTGGTCTAAGAGAACCAAGACTTGTTCACCTTCTTGCACCTCCCTTCACCTTCTTCTACCACCTCCCTTACTGTCTCTCCGGTTTGTGACTTCCTGTTTGGTGCTGGCCTGTTTACATCATTGAACTTCAGTCTTTACATGAGCCAAGACTGAAAACTTTCAATAAAATTGAACATGTTGGATTTTGTGGAAACGTCAAGACAAGAAAAAGACTTGGACTGAGTTTATGACCATCGTACACCACACGATCGAGATCACATATCACACTAACTTAGTCCAACGCTGGAAATCGGTCTGTGACGGAAATTAATCGAAGAGTTTTTTAAGATTTATAAAGTTGAGTAGAGTAATAATATTTTGAGGTACCTTTCAAAGGTGCAATCTGTGATTCTGACTCAACACACTTCTCAAATTCTGCCAATATCTACGGTCTTCCTGCTGTCTGCCATAACTCTGCAAGGGGCTTAGACCAAGTCCACACAACACAATTTTAGCTACTCCCCCTCTTCCATGTCCTCGCCCACGAGGAACAGAGCTACACCATGATAGTAATCTAACGTAAGTAACATCAGAGATAGTGCCAGAGCTTCTGAAGGAGCACTGATGGGAGAGGTGTATTTATTTGGGTGTTCAAATATCAAGTCTTTCTCCAGACTCACAGGCTACACTGAGAAGTAGAGGTACAAAAATACCAGCATAAAAATACACTTCAGGTACCAAGAGCAAAAATACTCAGTATGCAGAATGGCTCATTTCAAAGAGCATTATGATTGGACTATAACTGATGCATCAGTGTGTGCATCATTTTAATGTTGCAGCTGGTAAAGCAGAGCTTATTTTAAGTACTTTATTTACTGCTGTGTAAATTATCCTGTGATATAATCTAGAAGAAGAAGAAAAATGGATATACCTCAAAACTGTACTTAAGTACAATACTTTAAAAAATGATTTAGTTACTTTCCACCACTGCTAATAAGTCAAGTCTGTGAAAAAATAATAAGGAAAGTGAAAAAACATAGTAAATGTTCACTTTTCTTTATTTACAGGGATCTTTGGTTGGTTTGTTCTCATGCTGCTATTCAGCAATATACATACAATTAATTTATTCCTGCAAACAGTCATAAAACATCTCAGTGAACTGCTGCGGAGTAAAAACATCTGTCTCATCTGGACAATTACAATGTCATTGATTCACCTTAAAAATAAAAAGCAAAACTATAAACATTTAATTTAGCAGCCAGTGGGAATTCTGGGTTCAAGCTCTTTCTTGGCACCAAAAAAAAAACCAAGGTATTTTTTTAAAGGGCACATTGAGCCTGATATTTGTGCCAAATGTCAAGTTAAGTGTTATGGTGTGAAGCCTTTCCAAAATTGCATTTTTGGACGTTAATTACAACGCCATCATGTGGCCTATTAGGGTACTTTCAAAACTAGAGCTGTCTTGCTTTGGTCTGAATCAGGGACTGATTTTGTCACAAAGTTGTATAATTGTCTAGAGCTGGTTTGTGTTCTCACGGCAGCATTTACAAGCCGACCAGATCAAATGCCTTGTGTGAGAAAGCTGCTCTTGATTGGTCAGAATTTCCATGTGGGAAAAATCCAGGAAGTAAACCAAACGTTGAAGAAGAGTACACTTGCAAGATAAATGTGACACTTTCTAATGTCACAATGGAGGGACAACTACGCAGGTTGATTTTAGTGCTGCTCATCGTGGACTATATTGCTGTCATTGTTCATTTTAGTCAAACCATACAGTTTGAAAACGAGGCGCGGCTCCAACTAGAAAACAATGTTTTGATGCATTGGATGTGCTGAATGTGCATATTAAGGCAGTACAGGAGGAGGTGCACATTAATAATCCTCCAGGACTGTAACATGCTCATGTTTAACCCAAACAATGTGTAATGAGACTGCAGTTGGTTCAAACGAACCGTACTTAGGTGGCAAACGAACTTGAGTTTGGCTGAACCGAACTAAACAGGGCAGGTGAGAGTCATATTTCTTGGGAAGCATTCGTGCATCATTTCCAGTTATTGGACCAGGTTTCATGTTTCTAGCTCATTTCATCTCACGGCAAAAGAGGATAAATAATAAATAATAAACCAACACAAACTAGGCTCTGCCTCTGTGGGGCTTGAACCCTGATGAAAGGTCACACAACTGCTCTGACATCCTCTAATATGTGCAACAGAGTTAAATGTATGTATGGAAAAAATATTCACAATTGTCTTTATAAACCTAGGATTACCATAGAGTGCTCTATAAATAGACATAGCGTAGGAAATAAAAAAATTAATAAATACACAGAGGAGTGAGTACACCATGTGACTAGTGCTAACGTGTATGGTATCTACAGTATAAGGCTCTGTTCAAGTCTCCTCATATCTTATTATGTACAGCACCATGGTGGCAAGCCAGCTTAAGACAAATGGGAAACATTAGATGGTTTGTTTCTGACTCCGAATTAAATCCAAATAAATCCAGACTGAAGGGAACAAATGTGGCAGTGCATGGCGGAGAGAAATCATCTGTTCCATCTGCTACGCCAGGCTCTCCATCAGCTGAGTGTGAATCTCCTGAAAGCTCGGCCTCTGCTTGGCGTTTCTTCTCCAGCAGCTCAGCATGAGATCGTTGTAGACTCTGTCGGGACAACAGGGAGGCTTCGGCAGGTACACCTGGGAGCACGAGACCAAATATTAATGTGGGATAAACGATGAAAAGGGCTCTGTAAATCTGCATTTACAGCAGATTTTGGCAGATATGGGTCTGGTGTGCGATGCTCACCTGCTTGCCCTGGTCCCTGAAGAACTCGCCTGTGTTTTCAATGACCTGCTCGTCAGAGAGCAGAGAGTAGGGCTGCTTCTTACACAGAGTCAGAATCTCCCACAGAGTCACACCGAAGGCCCACACGTCACTGGCCATGGTGAATTTCCCCTGAGAGCACAGACACATTTAAATACAATCTAGCACAGACAAAGAGGTATGTGGGATTTAGTGACATCTAGTGGTGAGGATTGCAGATTGCAACCAGCTGAAACTTCTCCCGAGTGTCAAGTGTGAACTCCCTGTTAGGATTTTGTCAGTGTTCATTGTTCAGGAGTTTTTGAATGGGAGCTAAAATATCTGCAGAGATCTCTTCCTCTCCAAAACATACAGATGTGAAGATTTAAACCACTAAAAACACTGAATAAAGCAGTTTCATATTACAAATCAGATCCTGGGGCCGGTTGCACAAAACACCTAAAGTTAAGATTTTCCTTAAGTCTTCTACTTAAGGTTTCCTTGAAATGTTCATGAAAGTATTTCTGTTTTTCTTCCTGTCTTGGTGTTATACTTAAGGAATCTCTACACTGTTGCACAAAAGACCTTAGCAACCAAAGGAGGGTAAAAACAAACTTAAGGTACCTCTGACTCTTTGTTAAGTGCAATATGACCGAGTTTATGGTGATAAATGAAAAAACTAACACACCCTGAGAAAATGTTTTCTGCAACTAGGAGAACTTAATGGATATGCTTTTGATTTTACCCTTTAGATTTGACTTAATTTTCGTTGTTTCCTCCTACAATCATTTTCTGTTTTCTGGTATTTGGGGATCAAATTTAATGTGTGGTTTGTGCTTTCTATGATTGTATTCCTCCAAGCCTCTCGTCCATGAGTAGATGCACACTTCCTTCTGTGCACTGATACAGTTGGCGAATGTAGTTTGCTCACAACAAGGACTGCGGATTATCTTGAGTAACCAGGTCATGATTTCTGGAAAGAGACATTGGTGCTGAGTTTTCAAATGTATTTTCTTTTGGCGCTTTGAGCACCACAAGCCAAGTGCCATGTAGTTCCATTATATTGGAGAGAAAGCAGACATCTCTACAGATATCTCTATATACAAATGTTTTCTAACACAGCAAGAATAATGGGGGCACTTATGTATTCTTCTGGGCCTCCCCAGCTTCACACAGCACTCACCAGTAAGATGCTCTCCCAGGACATCCAGCGAATAGGCAGGACGGCCCGGCCCTGGATCCTGTAGTAGTCCCCTCTGTACAGGTTCCGGCTCATGCCAAAATCGGCTATCTTGATGGTGTAGTTCTTACCCACCAGGCAGTTGCGGGTCGCCAGATCGCGGTGGACGAAATTGAGAGAGGACAAGTACTTCATACCAGAGGCGATCTGCACAGCCATGCCAATCAGCTGACTGTAGCTAAAGAGCAGAGGAGACCACAAAGAGAGAATGCATAAGTATAGTATATATTAATCCAAGATAATCAACGCAATCTAATGTCAACATATGAGCCCACCTGACCATACTCTTCTCTTCTTTTTCCTCCTGTTCTGTCTTGTCCTCATCAACGGCCTCTTTTAGTCTGAGATTGCACAGGAACTGATTCAGGTCTCCATTTTCCATGTACTCAGTGATCATGCACAGCGGGTCTGTGTCCACACACACTGCCAGCAGACGGACAATGTTGGGGTCCCTCAGGCGAGACATGATTCGGATCTCCTTCAGGAAGTCGTTCCTGCAGCACGGCGGGGATAAATATTGTAATTTACTGCTTGACTGACGACTGAATTGTCTTGCAGAGCCAGACCTGTCTCCACAGTACTGTGTTAGTGCTAGAGAAAGGTCTGGAAGCACACATTATAACTCTGCTGCGTAAAAAATGCCCTGGTTTGTTTGTATTTTTGTAAACCAATCACAATCGCCCTGATACCACTAAGCCTACTGTACACCTTTGTCACTTTTTGATAAACAAAGAAACTTTCCGCCTGCCGTTACCTTGCATTCTTGTTGGCGTCTTCCCGCAGTGTTTTCACAGCGACCAGCAGAGGTGACTCATTGTTTCCCTCTATAGACAAATCCTCGTCCAAAAAGTCCTGCATGCCCTCTGCCTCGCACAAGTGCACCTGTTTTAAAAAAGCACTTTGTCAGTCCATCATCCACTTGGCACCACTTGAAACCATCTGTTTAACTCTGTTTAATACCACTAAGTGTTGCCTATTTGTCAGCATGTGCCGTATCGTCATTGCGTTTCACACTCGTGCTTTTACCACACAGCAATAACTATCATTCAGGCTTGAATATGAGAGGCATAAGAGGGCAGCCCGATGGATCTAATATATTGAAAGTACTGAATCAATGCCAGCAAACATTAGAGCCACAAAAGAGAACATACTTCTCCAAACTGGCCCTCTCCCAGCTTCTCCTTGAAGGTGAGCTTGTGTCTTGGGAACTCTCTCATGGATGAATCGGTGCCAGCGAACAGATTCATGTTGACAGCTGTGATGGAGTTGCTGCTGCTGTCTGAGGACTCCTGCAGGCTGATGATGTCCGCCTCGGCGTAGTGGGGGGCCCCGTCTGAGCTGCTGGTTCCCAGGGCTCTACAGGAGGTGCTTGGTCCTGATGTGGTGCACACACACACAAACACACACAATACAGAAGCTACAGCTACAGCCGACCCACACAGTATTTATTGCATCATGTTTTTGCAATCTTACCGAGGTGTTCTGTGGACTGAGCGAACTCGGGTAGTTTCCTGATAAGGCGTGAGGGCTCCTGGTAGTCGGAGCAGAGGGGGAAGATTCTCTCATAGGTGGAGTTGGTGGTGGAGACGCTCTCGCTGGACAGAGAGGAGTGGTGGGAGGAGAAGGCCTGGGTCTGGACCGCAAGGCGAGCTGTGAGTTCATCGTCCAGCAGGCGGCGAGATGCCTGAAGAAGTTTGTGAGATCACATGACACAGAATGATAAAATCAAACAATTCACTGTGCACAATAAAAAACACATAATGTACTACAGGGTTTTTTTTCCTGTGGAAGTCCATGTCAGTCTTTCTGTTGAAAAAAAAAAAAAAAATCCAGTCAGTCATTATGAGACATTTTCTAAAAAATAATGACCTAGTATCTCAAAATAATAAGTTAATATGATTAATTCTGAGAAGGTTTTACATTATTCTAAGATACTAACTCATTATTTTTTTAAAAAGTTTCTCATTATTTTGAGAAAGTTTCACATTGTTTTAAGAAAGTTTCGAATTATTTTAAGAAAGTTTCTCATTGTTTTTAGAAAGTTTCGAATTATTTTAAGAGTTTCGAATTATTTTGAGAAAGTTTCTCATTTCTTTTAAGAAAGGTTCAAATTATTTTGAGAAAGTTTCTCATTGTTTTTAGAAAGTTTCGAATTATTTTAAGAAAGTTTCTCATTGTTTTTAGAAAGTTTCGAATATTTTAAGAAAGTTTCTCATTGTTTTTAGAAAGTTTCTAATTATTTTAAGAGTTTCAAATTATTTTGAGAAAGTTTCTCATTTCTTTTAAGAAAGGTTCAAATTATTTTGAGGAAGTTTCTCATTGTTTTTAGAAAGTTTCTCATTGTTTTAAGAAAGTTTCTTTTTAAGATATTTTTTAGGGCTTTTTAGCCTTTAATGTATAGGACAGACAAGCGTGAGGGGGGAGAGAGAGAGGGAGTGACATGCAGCAAAGGGCCACAGACTGGAGTCGAACCCGGGCTGCTGTGGCAACAGCCTTGTACATGGGGCGCCTGCTCTACCACTAAGCCACCAGCACCCCTTTAAGAAAGTTTCTTATTATTTTGAGAACGTTTTTCATTATTCATAAAAATTTCTCATAAATTTAGAGAGATTCTCACTGTTTTGAGAAAGTTTCTCATTTTTAGAAGGATTTTTGTTATTTTAAGAAAGCTTCTCTTTTAAAAAAAAAAAGTACTACCTCATTACTTCGGGAAAGATTCTCAGTCTTAAGAAAGTTTCTCATTATTTTGAGACACTTATTATATTGAGATACTAAATCTTTTTTCTTTTCAAGAGAGAGTGCTCCAAATTATTTGAAATACTAAATCATTATCTAGAAATATACACTAATTTTTTATATAGTTTCTAATTATTTTGAGATATTAAGTCATTTTGATAAAGTCTAATTACAATGAATTACAGGATCTTATTTTTAATCACACTGGCATAAACGGGCTTCTGTATATTGTTGAATCCAAAAGTTTTCATGTTGTTTCAAGTTATTTTTTTCTCCAAACTGACTTCTGAAACTTTTCTAATACCACTATATGATAGGTTGCTGATGGCATGGCCTGCCTGAAATGAATTGCTGTGAGACTGCAGTTGGTCTTATAAAATCAATAGATATAAAACAGTATTTTATTTTTAAGTCCTCTCTGATGATATTTCTCCTTGCCAAAACAAAACCTAGATTACCTAAAGATGTGTTTTGCCTTATGTATGTTCTCTATATTGTATGTGCAAGAAAAATGTGTATTTAAAAACATAAAAATGTTTCAAACTGTGTATCCCATGCAGTACGTCCTGTGTGGGTGACTGTCCTTTCTTTATTATCTTTAAATGTCTTGGCTGCTTGTAATTTTCTATTGTGTAGACGACCTCTTCTTTTCCTTTGTATACTGATGATGCACATGTGGGTACGATTTGCTCACTACGAACGAACCACTGATGATCAGACAAGAATATGCTCTTACAAAACAAACACACTCTCCTCTCACCTTTTCAAGCATCTTTTGCCAGACCTGCCTCCACAGGATGATGACGATGATAGCCAATAGGATGGCGATGATAGCCACCAAGCAGCCAATCAGGATCCTGGTGTTGCTGTCGTCCACTTTATGAGTGGGATCATCTGCTAACAAACCAGATGACAGTTGTGAGTCGAGGTGGATTTGATTTAATCATCACAGCTCAAGTTCCTATCAAAGTACATCCCATACTAATTAGAATCTCATTGCAGAATCCCCCTCATGAATTATCACAGCTACAGTTAGAGGTGACATTTATTTCAATGAGTTATTCCTGATGCTATCAGCAGGGGGCACTGTTTAACCAGAAAACATTTTAGGTACCTTGAAACTGTGCAATTACCTGCACCTTTACACTGAAATAAATCCCTATATATCACAGTGAGATGTAAAACACCAATCCAAGCTTGACTAAGACAAAGCATAAATGAACGGTCTTCTAAATATAAATAGTTTTCTGATTATATTTGTGGTTGACAGAAGATTATACTCAACCTATATTTTGTTTACCACATCACTTCCCAGCAGCCATATATCAAACCAGCCTGCACTCTCATTTTTCTCCCCTGCATGACTGTCACTTCAATAAAATCCCAACCAGTACTTAAAGAAAATAGAGATCATAAAAGGTTTGACTACTGACCTGGCAGCGCGTTTGTGGGGTGTCCGTGTTTGCGAGGGGACAGAGATGTGTTGTACACTGCTGAGCCTGTGAGAGAAAGAAGAAGACATGGACAAAGCTGAAGGATGTAAGGTCAGGCAGGAGGTAGTTACTGGCAGTTAAAGTAATACTTCACCCACAAATGATCATTTGTAGATCAGTTATGCACCTCATGTTACCTTGAATTCATGAAGGAAACCTTGTTTTGCTTGCCTGCCTCCACAGTGAATGGAGAATCCAAAAAATGGAAAAAAAATATTGATAAATTGGAGTAAAAGGAGGCTGCGTTTAACAACAGCAAAACTATGTCAAGTTCACAAACTCTCACACAACTCGTGTAGTATAAACACATGGATTTTCGCCAAAACCTTCTGTTTCAGACACTTTCACACTTTTTTTTAAAGATTATTTTTTGGGTTTTTATGCCTTGAATTGACAGGACAGTGTAGTGTGAAGGGGGGGGAGAGAGAGAGGGAATGACACGCAGCAAAGGGCTGCAGGCTGGAGTCAAGCCCGCAGCTGCTGCAGCAAGGACAGTGCCTTTGTACGTGGGCCGCCTGCTCTATCCACTAAGCCACCGACAACCCCAAGACACTTCCACACTTAAACGTTCTCACACACGGATGAGTCATGCACCTGGGCAAGTGTTTAAATGCACATAGGTGCCCAGGCGCACTACTTCAATGTATCCTCATGCAACAGCTCGATATTTAATGAATTAGTACAGCCCACAAATGGCGTCATCATAAAGTTACATGAGTAAGGTGTGGTAAAGAAACATGGTTGGGTGTCAACATGTTTCGTACTCAACGTAAAGTTACGTAGGTTAGGTTAAAGCAAGTGAAGATGCGTACTGTAAAACTTCAATCGAACCCCCAGTCTTTTTTACTAGGCAGCTGTGGCTACACTTTTTGACAAATAAAGGCCTGTCTCAATTAGATGCCTGGTCTGGTTGCCAAGCTGCTCATTTTTATTTTTACTGGGCGTGGCGTTCTGGTTCCCTCCTCCTGCCAATCCTCCTGAGTGCCAGCAGCTGCTGAACCTGCACACCTGAACCTCATCGACAATCAAGCCACTGCAGTATAAACCCCAGCTCAGACATCCAGACTCTGCCAGATCGTTCAGTCTCCTCTGCAGTACGGACATCAAGGCCAGCTTCTAGTTTTCTGACACTTTGTCTTTTTGTGCCTTTGGACGTCAGTTCACACTTTGGTCTGTGTCTCAGGTTCACCACGCCAGCCTCAACCATAACCCACCATGTCCAGTGCTCTGCTTTGCCATTCCCTGCCCACCTCAGCCATCATTTCATTCAAGCCTTCAGCTTCTTCAAACTACAATAAACTGCCTCTCCTGCAGTTCCCTGGTTGTGTTTGGATTTGGGTCCTAAGTTGAACTGCCACAACAGATACATGGTGACGACCTCCCTTTAAATAACTCAAAATTTGCTCTTTACGTGGATTTTTGCACTTAATACTTCTTCCGTCTTCACAACTATTAGGGCAATTGCTATAGTTTTGCTATTGTTAAACGTGGCCTCCATGACTTCAATTCATCAGGAGTCTTTTTGGATGTTTTTGGATAATTCGTTCATCGTGAAGGTATGCCAGAAAGTTTTCTTTAAGATTTCAACGTAACACAGGGTGAGTAATTGACATACAAATGATTTAGTGGGTGAAGTATTCCTTTCAAGAGTCAACATTCAAAGAGCACGGGATACTTAATCGAATCCATTTTTCTAAGGAGGCACTTGCTGGCTAAGATCCCATCTTACCTGACTGGAAGGCCACCTCACTGAACAGCATCCAAAGGTCACTGAAGTGGAAACGGCATTTGATGGCGCTGGCTGTGCGGTCCCCGAGGGGCACGGTGATGAAACGGGCACTTTGGCTCACGCGGTCGACAGTAGGCCTGAAGGTCACTGGGTCGGCCTCCCAGTCTGATCCTGACCGGAAGTAACAGGTGGCCTGTCTGAACATCCTCACCCCTCGGCTGAACATGTTATTACAGTGAACCTGCGGAGGTGGAGGTGGGGTGTGTAACTAAGTCATGTCTCGTAGTATAAATACTCCATAATCCTGTTAATGTTTAGAAGGAATTTGCATTTCTTCTCTATCTGTGATCATGATGAGGTGGATGGATGAAGCAGGAGCAGGTGTAGTGATGACTAATCTGTCTTGTAGTGCTGTAGCTGCAAAACATTATCTCCGATCTCTGGCCACAGCACGTACCCATGACAAATAGGATAATTATACAGAGAATGTAATATTCACACTGCGAGGCTATTTTGGACCAATTTATACATTTTATGTCTCAATAAAATCTGCAGCAGATCTAGAAGATGGGTGCTTGCCCAGCATGATGCAGTTCGGCGTACTGTCGGCTCAGCAATTTAAAAAATATTCCACTTTTTCACCATTAAGCTGTCAAGTAAAGTTCTCCCCCCCCGCTGCTGCTGCTGCACCTACTCCTCCTCACCTTCATGGAAGTGAAGTTTCGGACGTGGTCGAACTCAAAGATCATCTCCACGTAACCTTTGGGGAGGCTCTTGTTGTTCCAGCCCACGTAGTCATACCCTGGCCACATGCCGTATATGTGGCTGTGGAGGAAGTCGTCCAGACCCCAGGTGCCATCTGTCAGCTGGCCGAGACCCTTTGTCAGTCTAGAGGAGGAAAGGATGAAATGAAGATAGAAACCACAGCAATTTATTGAGGAGTGTGGAGATTTTTTAATGTATGACTGCCTTTTCAACTAAAAAAAAAAAATCACATCTTAAATCAGAAAATTGCGAGGTAAGCAAAAACGATAATAATGAGCCCTAATTGAGGCAATAAAATCCAGACCTTTCAGCCGACGCTCCATCATACACAGAGTCATTAAAGTAGACATCCAGGCCCCTGTAGATCATTTGGTGCCCATCTGGAATGCTATAAGACACCAGGCCATCTACAGAGAGCAGGTCAAAGGTCAGAGATGGTGACTGATTTACTCCCTGCATGCTCAGAGGACTATTATGAAGTTATAATGGATCTGACAAGTTACAAAGAAAGACTGCAGACTTTGGTAATTATTAAAGTCCCCCCTCCAGACACATTTTAAAGCGGGGGTACTTGAGGTTTTGATGACTGTGTAGGGAGCTAGCATTTGATTGAGAAATGTAGTTGCGGGTTGTCCGCTGAAATTGCTCATTTTAGCTAACAGCATTGGCAGCGATTACAGAGTGTAATTCCAGCGACACCTGTAAGGTGCCACTAGTTGCCCTGCACTCGGGTGGTTTTAGGAAATGTCGGACACTTTTTGGCAGATTACCAAAAAAAAAAACCACCTAAAATTCTGAAGACTACTGTAAGAGATTCATTTAGAAATTGCTATGTGTCTCAACTTTGGACCTGCACTGGGGCCCGTTGTAACTACCATACGCTACCGTAGGCGGATGTTTGTCAGCTAGGAAAGCTACCATGTCTTTTGCCCTGTTAGCCAACATTGTTGTTTGTTTTGTCAGCTGACAATTACATGGTTGCAGATTACACTCCATTAAAACAGCTCTCCCGGCCCTCGCCATTACATGTTAAGTGGTGCTCTGGTGCACTGTGGCTCTTCCATTAGTGTGTGAGTGTGTTAAAAACCGAGTAGCAGGTGGCACCTTGTATGGTAGCTTTCACCACCAGTGTGTGAATGGGTGAATGTGATAGGTAGTGTAAAAAGCGCGTGGTCAGGTGACTAGAAAGGCTCTGGGCCCCCACACCTCACGGGCCCCAGCGCAACTGCACTGCCTGCACTGTCTATATTTACGCCCCCGATCACCTACATGGACAATGCGCACCCTTTTCCTAATACAAAGGCAAACTCTACCTAAAAAATGTAATTTTATATAATTTAATTAAAAAAAAAAACCTTCATGGGGAACCTATGTTTTGTGTTTGCGCAAGGGAATTATAAGTGTGTGATACATCACATTATCTTATGGATGTGTTATTGGTGCTTTGGTGTAATTTTAAAAAGTTTAAAATGAACTCTTAAATAATTTTGTCGACAAATATTTCCCATCAAATGTTGCGCAGACTCCGCCCACTCGGTGCAGTACAGGTGTACGCCGGCGCAGTAATGGAGCGGACCTACTCTCAGCCGTTGAAGCGAACCGTTGAAGAGAATATTGATATTTATGCACATAGCACCAACAGAGAGGCAGAGGGAGGGAAGGAGCGAGAGACACTTTGTCCTCGTTATATACGTCTTCTATATGAAACGTCTGTATTGTTGCATTTTCTAAGCACAACTACCAAGAAGAACAGCAACGCGCTATGATCCACCTCACACACAAACTAGCAGCACAGCGCTCTACTGCATGTGTGCTGCTGTAATTTAATTTCATCTCACAGACTGATTTACCGTAGCACATGCAACATACAGACACTGTAGGCTAATTAACAGATTAAACAGAGTAGTAGCCCTGTGTCTCTCTGAGTGTTGCTTGAGAACTTGTGAGTAAGTGACTGGGGGGGACAGTTTGAGAGAGGAGAGATGCATGCTGGTATGTGTTATGTAAAGCAACTTGACCTTATATCGATAAACAGTGTAGTCTAAATTTGGAAATATCTTGATATATTGTAAATAGTCGTTATATTGCCCAGCCCTAATTTGCCCCTTTGACATAAATTGTGTGAATCTCTGACATAAACTAATAGTCATAAGTTTTCATCCATTCATTTCAACGCTTTGTACTTGACAGTAAAAAATGACATGGTGATTTTTACAAAATGCATGCCCCTTTTCTTGAAAACTTTCCATAAGACATAGGAATTCTTCTGTACAGGACATCTAAAAATTGCTCAGGTATTTCTGTCCCTCAGTACTTTCCATTCTTTCGGTCTCTCACTCACATAGTAGGACAGGGTGTGAGCAGCTCTCCTCTGTGTCACCTGCATGCCAGGAAACGACATTTGGTGTAGCTGTATTGCTGTCCAGGTGGACAGGTGGCAACAGACTTTCAGAGTTGTTGGGTTTATACATGCTGTGCAGTGCCAGAAACAGGTTGTAATAACGAAAAGGAAGGAAAGGGGTTTTTCATAAATCTGGAGAAATACGGGAGAATGGTGATCCTGGGTGGAAACCTTGAGAGGGCAATGAAAAATGTGAGTCTACTGGAAACCGAGATGAAGTTTCTTTGCTGGTGTTGTGTCGGTGTCTGTTCCCCCGTTGATAGGTGTTTCCCGTATTAGTATGGCTTTTGTATTAGTGACGTATGTAATCTATCTTGTCAAGCTTACGTTTTAATCTCAGATTCTACGGGTGTGCACAGATTTCTCCCCCTTTAGTAGGGGAATGTTAAAACATCTCTTTAGTGACAAACCTTTGCAGAGATAGAAGAAAAACATATTTTGTGTGGAGGGGGGCTTTAATAAAATAGATAAACTAGATGTTGCCAGTGCAACTAGATGAAGATGCTGCACTCTGTATAAAAA